>NC_133618.1:451815983-451968483 GCF_048593235.1 Sminthopsis crassicaudata | reverse complement strand
CCTGTTTCTCCTCCTAAATTGGATCATTTCTCAGGCTTTGCTGGATCATACATCCTAACCATGGATGTACCCAACGTTCTGTCCTGGGTCCCCTTCTCCCTATACTCTCAGTGACTTCATCAATTACAACAGAGTCACTTATTGCTTTGCAGATGACTCCTGGATCTTTATATCCAGCCTGTCCTTAGTTCCAACCATAATTCACCAAAATTGCCTATTAGAATAAAACTAGATTTCCCTTGGATATCTCAACTCAACTTGTTCAAAACAGCTCTTGTTTCTCCTTAAGACCTACCCTTTTGCTTAACTTCCCAGTTTCTGTCAAGGGGGTTATTTCTATCCAATCACACATGTTCACACTCTTTTGAGTCATTCTATTTTATTTATTCCTACTTACTCATAACCAACCAGTTGCCAAGTTTGTTTTTTGTTTAGTTTTTCCAATTTACTTTCACATCTGTGGCATTTGTTTCTTTCTCACAGGACTTTCTAATTCAGACCCTAAAGATCTCTTGATGAACCATTATAATATCCTCCCAATTAGTATCACTTCCTCAAGTATCTCCCCATTCCAATCCACACACAATTATCAAAGTAATTTTTGTAAGGCACAGGTCTACTGCTCAGAAATCTAGTGCCTCCCCTATTATTTTTTAGGATCAAATATAAATAATATTTGAAGTCCTTCCCATTCTACTTCCAAACCATCTTTCTAGAGTTATTACACATTATTCACCTCCTTCCTATATTCTGGTGGTCTTGGTATTCCTCACATACAGGATTCCTTCTATCATCCCTTTGCCTTTGCTTGTGCAGGTCTTTTGACAGGTTTGATCCTTTCATCAGCTTGTTAGAATTCTTGCTTTCCTTTAAAGCTCAGCTCCAGGATTATTTCCTACATGGTCTTTTTTTTTTTTTTTTTAAATAGTATTTTATTTTTCCAAATACATGCAAATTTTATACCATTCACTTGTGCAAAACCTTGTGTTCCAAATTTCTCCCTCTCTCCTCCTCTCTCCTTTCCCAAAACAGCAAGCAATCCCATTTTGGTTGAACCTATGCAAATTTTCTAAACATTTTCATATCATCATGTTGTGCAAGAAAAATCAGACTAAAAGGGGAAAAAATCCATAAGAAAGAAAAAACAATAGCGGCAACAAAAAGGTGAAAATACTATGCTTTGACCCATATTCAGTCTTTTTAGTTCTCTCCCTGGATGCAAATGGCTCTCTCCATCACAAGTCTATTGGAATTGCCTTGAATTCACATTGTTGAAAAGAGCCAAGTCCATCACAGTTGATCATCACATAATCTTGTTACTGTGTACAATGTTCTCTTGGTTCTATTTATTTAGCATCACTTTTACATGGTCTTTACTATTCCTTGCAATTGCTTATACCTCTACTTAATATCCTATTCCCCAAAGTTATCTCATATACTTGGAATTACTTTTGTATATATTTGTGTACATGTTGTTTTCCGCCAATGGAATGTAAACTCCCAAAGGGCCTTTTTATTTTTGTCTTTGTATCCCCAGCAATTGGCTCAGTGGATGTCACATAATAGGTTCTTAATAAATGCTGATTGATTGATTTATGTGTCCAGGGACCATACCAGATTGCTTGAGCAATTTTCTGTGATGCCAATTGAGAAGCCTTCTGGAATCTGTTTGCAACAGAAACTAAAAGGTTCCTATGACTTGCAGAGGCAGACTATAATTTCTAGCATGGCCCAATGCTCAGGGCAGAGTTTATTTAGATAAGGCATGAATACTGCTTCAGAGGAGCTTATTTGAATGGGATGTCTTGGTTTTAGGTCTGACAAATGATCCCAGAGGAAAAAGGAATAATAAGAAAAAGAAATCAACAAAACTCACCAATGCATCAAAAGAGTTTTAAAGTGCTCATGGAACTCCCTTCTCTGCAAAGAAGCAGGGTGAGGGTATCCTCTCATTGCTTTTCTTTGGAGCCATGTTTGGTTATTTTTTAGTAATTTCACAATTTTTACTTTTGATTTTTTCTTAAGTGTCATTAGTATATTGGTTTTTTGGCTCTGTTTACTAATTTCACTGCATCAGAACAAGCAAATTTTCCCATACTTCTCTGTATTTGGCATATTCAGTTTGAAGCACAGAAAGTGTCATTTATTCTTTTCTAATGAAGAACTAAGTAAATGTGTGGGAATTGTCTTCATAGTACATTCTTCGTTGCCATAGAATCATGTTCTTTGAGCAGTGGGATCAAACTTGAATAAAAACAGGACCTTAAACTATATAAAAGAATCCCAAAGAGTAGCATGTTGACTCAGAAAACCACGTTAAAATTATCCATGTCGAATGTATTGGGTTTTTTGTTTGTTTGTTTAATATTTTCCAATTTTATTTGAATGGACTTCCAGCACAGATGGGAAAACTGGAATTTAGAAGAGCAATGACTTGGTTGTGATTCCATGTGGTTATACAAATTGCAGGGCCAGGATTTGGGTTAAAGGCTTCTCAATTCCAAATTCAGGGTTCTTTCCACTGTCATCTCCTAATAGTATCAACTCAGTAATTTTGTTCCAAGTTGTGCTAGAAATAAAGTCTGAACAAACAGTGGAAATGTCTCTTTCCATATGTCTCTGGTTTGGTTCAAATATTTCTCAAAGGTTTTGTTGTCATTAGCAATAATTGCTCTCAATTTCCATAGTATCCAAAATTTGTAAGGTATTAAAAAAAAACAAAAAACTGTGAGAATAGTAGTGAGTGTTGTTATACCTAGTTTTAACAAAAGAACTGTCTGAGGTTCTGAGAGACTGTGACTTAGGATCACCAAGCTTGTTGATAATTAACAATTGTTAGTACTTGGGTTCTTACCATCATACTGCCTTTCTTTGCTGATATATGCCTACATGGGCATAGTTGAGACCTAGAGGCAAAATCAACTAACTGGGCTTTAACTGACCAGGGAAAGAATCACTCACACACTCAAACTTAACAAAATTAACCAACATTGATCAAGTCCTACATTATTTACTACCTAACACTTTCAACTTTGTATGGAGCAGTTGGGTCAACTAGTTCTAATACAATTCTGGATGGTTTTGGTCAAAGTGAGGAAGGCTGAGTACAAAGAGCTATGATGTGGAAAAGGAAGATTTTAGCAAAGTGCTATGAAAAATTTGGAGAAATCACTGGCCTGAATTGGTCCTTGAAGGAAGAAAGGGATTGAAATGTCGTTTTTAAGTATTTATGTAACTTTAAAGTTAGTAAAACCCTTTTACACAGTTATAATAACTGGGTAAGGGTAGGTGCTGTAATTATTCCCATTTTGCACACAACTTTAGTTTTTGGTTGAAAGAGCTTAAGCAACTTGTCCAAGGTCCTACAGCTGTCATAAGCATCTGAAACAGTATAGGTGAAGATGGGAGAATACCATTCTAGCCTCAGCCGATGACATGAATGTGGGAGAGGTAGGGATAAGAACTGGTCCAGACAGTTGGAAGATAAGAATATACAGTGAGAGAACTTAGGAGACAGACAAAGCATCATTTACTAACACAGTGCTCTGCCCACAACCATTGTTTGTTGAATGAGGCATAATGGAGACATGCTGTGGAAGGCAGGGACTTTAATGACTGGCTCAGCATTCTTCTGTCAGTAGTCAAGGGATGATGGGAAAGGTGCCTTAAATATATTTCCTTGAGCTGCGTAGAATGGATTGGAGAGGGAAAAGATTAGCAGCAGGAAGACCACCTCTTAGGTTCTCTGCCTGGCTCCTGATTTCAGCAGGGACCATGGGCAACAGCTCAAGCCTGGCTGTGTCCACCCTGGTTCTTATGGTAACGGACCCAAGCAAATGGTATAAATAGCACAATGGCAGATAATCCAATGAGCCACCCTCTGCAGCAGCACAGAACATGCATTCCTCACCTCTTGGGCTGTTTCCTGGGATCAGGTGTCCCGGCAATGCCTTTTAGTCCAGGTAAATCCAAATTAGTTGGCCCACACTCCCTGCTCCAGCTTTTTGGCTCCTCTCTGCCTTCCCCTCCCATGCTCTCCCTGCCCCCAAACTCCAGACCTCATATCTTCATGTAGTGGTGCTTCCAAGTCTGTTCCTTGGACATTTCCTGTCATTGGAACAGCTGCGCTGGGCTTCTCTGGTCTAGTGTCTTCCCTCCAGTTGATCCTATAGGGAGGTGTTCAGTAGTTGTAGGGTGTCTTAAGATGACCTTGTCTTCCTGATGTCACTGGAGTGCTATGTTTGTACGGAGTCATTGGATTGCAGGAGTTCTGATTGACGGGAGTGGAATATGAAGAAGTGGAGTGTTTGCCTCTTGGGTAGGAGGGATCATTCCTTAAGACATAAGATTTAGGTTGAAGAGGACCTTAGATAACATCTAGTCTGATGCCTTTTTTTTTTTTTTAGTAGATGAGGAAATAAGACCAGAGAAGATGCCCCTGGGCACACAGCAACTAAGTGGCAAAATCAGGTCTTCTGATTCCACAGCCAGCATTTACTGCATTACCTCTAATTCAGTGACCGATGGTTTAGAGATGTCCCTGAAATCATAATAAGTAATAGGAATCTTAGTACCTGAATATCAAACGCCTGGATCTCAGGATCAGTGTATTCAATATGTCAATATGTAAACATCTACTATTTGCTCAGTTCCTGCCCTCAAAAAGCTTATGTTGTTAGTGAAGAGACAAGACCTATGCATGAATCCGCACAGGAATGTGGAGGGGGTACAAGTCGAAGATGAAGTAATTCTAGAGTCTCAAGGCTTTGAGGGACAATGGTGCCATTGTTGGAAACTGGGACATCAGCCTGGTAGAGTGAAAGGGATGCTGAACTTGAAAGAGGAAAACCAGATTTTATCTTTATAGCTTCCTAGCCATTTGACCTTGAATAAATTACTTCCCGTTTTGGGGCCTCAGCATATGAATCCTAAATCAGGAGGAGAGAGCAGTGGATTAAAGGGGTGGACTGGGTTTTAACTTTTCAGGAAGAAGAGTAACTCCAGTAATTTTTTCTACCCATGTGGGTCCTGAAGTATTTGACTTTGGTCATAATCCCATAGTACTAAAAGAGTAAAAGGATAAGGTTGAGGCTGGAACTTAACAAGGACAAATGTGTTCTCATTGCACGAATAGGATATGGGATATATTTGAGACACAACCCAGCTTACCAATTCAGAGAAAGGTCTAGGAGGATTCCTCTGTCTGTGATGGAAGACTTCAGAAACCATCTCAAAGAAATACTGGTTAATGGTATCATCACAAAATCCATTAGCCCCTATATGTCAACCTATGGTGGTGATAACCTAAGAAAGATGGAAAAGTATAGATGTGTATTAATTACTAAACTTTGAACATAAGGATTAAAATAGATCAGTACCCGAGGCCATGGGAGCAAGCTGCATGGGTTATTGCTAGGCAGCCAGGGCTTTTTCAATCTCAGACTTTCATAGTAGATACTAAAAGATTCCTTTATCTCAAGAAGACAAGAAAAAGAGTGCTTTTATCTGTTTTGCTGGGTTTTTACCAGTTTGAGAGCCTGGAAATCTTATCTGTTTACAAAATAATCCCAGGTACTGGGATTATAACTCAAAGAGATATTAAAAAAGGGAAAAAAGGACCTACATGTGCAAAAATGTTTGTGGCAGCTCTCTTTGTAGTGCCTAGAAACTGGAAACTGGGTGGGTGCCCATCAATTGGAAAATGGCTGAATAAATTGTGGTATATGAGTATTATGGAATATTATTGTTCTGTAAGAAACCATCAGCAAGATGATTTCAGAAAGGCCTGGAGAGACTTACATGAACTGATTGATGCTAAGTGAAATAAGCAGAATCAGGAGATCACTATACATGATTATACGAAGATTAATCCTTATGGACGTGGCTTTTCTTAACAATGAGATGATTCAAACCAGTTTCACTTGTACAGTGATGAAGACAGCCATCTACTCCCAGAGAGAGAACCATGGGAACAGTGGGTGGAACACAACATGGCATTCCCACTCTCCCTGTTATTTGCTTGCATTTTGTTTTCTTAGTTTTACTTTTTCTTCCTTTTGATCTGATTTTTCTTGTGCAGCAAGATAACTGTATAAATATGTGTATATATGTTGGATTTAACATGTATTTTAACATTTAACATATATTGGACTACCTGCTATCTAGGGGAAGGGGTGGGGGGAAAGAGGGGAAAAGTTGGAACAGAAGGTTTTGCAAGGGTCAATGTTGAAAAATTATCCATGCATGTGTTTTGTAAACAAAAAGCTATAATAAAAAACAAAACAGTCTCAGGGAAGGGGGATGGTTCTTTCAGGACTATTCACCACAACCACGTTGTTAACCATGGGAGAGTAACTTGGACTTTCTAATGAGCAGGTGTAAAGCACTGACAGTCACTGAGGCAAAGGCTGAGGAAAAGAGGTGGCTCAACAGCTGTGCTAAGATTTTCTGACTTGGATATAGGTGATGAAAATGTTTCCCGTGAAGGAAATGATGTGTATTATTCCTGAGCAGGGCAACAGAACCCAGAGGTAGCTTTTTTCCTGACCAAAACTCCTATAGATACAAAGTCAATCCTTGCACTGATAGTCAATTTTGCCTGGATGCCAACTAGGTATAGATAAACAAGTCCATAATGATCCAGATGGTCAGACCGTGCCAATTGCTAACTGGTATAAGAGTAGAGCGATCAAAGAGAAGAGAGAGCTAGGGCTAGTGGACCAGTCACTAAACTAAGTTAGGATGTCACAGGTAACCCTGAAGCTACTGCCCCTGTGAAATGTGTTTTGCATGTAATTACATATAAATATATGTAATTATAAATTATAATTATAAATAAATACAATAATTACATATAAATGCATGCTTAAGTATGGAGTTTCTTTTACATTTTACTGCTTTGTCCATTTGACTGTTTTACTATATTTATGCTGTAGCAATGCCAGTTGTTAATTGTTTTGTATTTATGCTACTTCTTATGGTTAAATTGTATTTTATATATAGGCACATGGCTGTTGCAACTGGTTAGCATTGCATTGTTAACCAATTTTTTTGTTTGATTGCTGTGTACTTTGGATATGCATATTCTTTCAAAATGTGCATGTGCTATATTCTGTATGTAGTAATACATTTTTTTCATTGTAGTATTCTTAGGTGAGTCTCTGAATAATCACCATGTCTACCTCATGTACTGTTAATGTGCATTTATCTGTCTTAATTTCAATGGTATCAAAGGTTGGTTACTTAGAATACCAGAAAAATCACTTTGTTGTCTTAATACACTGATGATTGTGTTTATACTATATAGGTATAAGTTCTGGACTTGTCTCAGCTAACCATCGCAAGAGACTATAAAGTGTTTCAACCTAGGGGAGGAATATAACTGAACTTCAAAGCTCATTAGTATGGAAATTTCTCCTCACTATAGAAAATCTAAACTCCATACAGGCCTGAGGGGTGGGACCAGAGTGGGTGAGAACCAGAGAGAAGAGAGAATCAAGTTCTTCAAGCTTTTGTGTTTCTTTGGTGTTTCTGAAAAAGCCAATGAAACAGGACACTCTTCTCTTCCTCTATCCAGAACTAACTCTGAAAACACCACCACAAAAAAAAAAAAAAAAACCAACAAAAAAAAAAACCCTGAAACTTTGGTCAGTGCCTTTTCCATGCAGGAAGCAGAGCTCAAATTTAATATAAAGTTAAAATTCAAGAAATATGTGGGAAAATAAGCAAACATCAAAAACCAAAACAAAACAAAAAACGTGACCATAAAGAGTTACAATGATAACAGGGAAGATTAAGATACAAAACTTACAAACTCAGAAAGACAATGATGTCAATCAAAACAGCTATCAGTATGACTTCAAAGAAGAATGTGAATTGGACACAAACCAAACAAGAATTCCTGAAAGAGCTTCAAAAAGAATTTTAAAATTCAAATAAGACTATAAAGAAAATATTGGGGAAAGAAATGAGAGAAATGCAAGAAAATTATGAAAAAAAAGTCAACAGGTTGATAAAAGAAGCACAAAAAATACTGGAGAAAAATAATATCTTAAAAAACAGAATTGGCCAAATAGTGTAAAAAAAATGTACAAAACCTCACTGAAGAAAATACTTTCTTAAAATTGGGCGATAGAAGCTGAGACATCCAAAAAGACAATAAAATGATATTAAAAAATAAAAAAAAAAGAAGAAAATGTATCATTGGAAAAACAACTGATCTGGTAAATACATCAATGAGAGACAATTTAGGAAGTATTAGACTACTGTGATCAAAAATGAGCTTAATATTATATTTTAAGAAATTATTAAGGAAAATTGCCATGATATTCTAGAATTAAAGAGTAAGGAAGAAATTGAAAGAATTAACCAATAACTTTCTGAAAAAGATCGCAAAATGAAAATTCCAAAGAATATTTTAATCAAATTCCAGATTGTCCAGGTCTAGGAAAAATTATTACAAACAACCAGAAAAAAAACAAAAACAACAACAACAACAAAAAAAACAATTCAGATATAAGGGAGTATAGTCAAGGTCATGGAAGATTTAACAACTTCTATATTAAAGGCTTTTGGAGAGCTTGGAATATGATATTCTAGAAGGCAAAAGTGTTAGAATTATAACCATGAAGCACTTATCTAGCAAAATTAAATATAGACCTTGAGAGGATCCCTCCCTTCCTCCCTTCCTCCCTTCCCTAAAGCAATTGGGGGTTAAGTGACTTGCCCAGGGTCACACAACTAGGAAGTATTAAATGTCTGAGGTCAAATTTGAATTTGGATCCTTCTGACTTCAGGGCTGGCACTTTATCCATTCTGCCAACTAGCTGCCCCTCTTTTAGTTTTTAAGATTATACATGTATTATACATGTACATTCACTTTTTACATATTTCCATACGAGTCATGTTGGGAGAGAAAAATGAGAACAAAAGGGAAAAAACAAGAGAAAGCTGAGATGAGGGGAAGGGAAGGTGAAAATAATGTGCATTGATCCACATTCAATCTCCATAGGAGTCTCTCTGGATATGAATGGTGTTTTCCATCCAAAGTTTATTGGGATTGCCTTGGATCACTGAATTACTGAGAAGAATCAAGTCTATCATAGTTGATCATCACACAAACTTGTTGCTTTTTATATTTTCTTCATTTGCTTGCTTTACTCAGTATCACTTCATGTAAATTTTTCCAGGCTTTTCTAAAATCAGCATGTTCATTTTTAATAGAATAATATTCCATTACTTTCATATACCATAATTTATTTAGCCATTGGAAGGATGGATATATAGTGAAACAGAAGACTTTCAAACACAGGGTTCAAAAGAAACATAAAAAGATAAAAGAAAAATTGTAAAGAATTAAATAAAATTAAACTGTTTATATTCCTATATGGGAAGATGGTAATTGTAATTCCTAAGATTTATGTTGTTTTTCACTTCCAGTTGATCAATGATGGACAGAAATAACTACACCCAGAGAAGGAACACTGGGAAGTGAATGTAAATTGTTAGCACTACTGTCTATCTACCCAGGTTACTTATACCTTCGGAATCTAATACTTAATGTGCAACAAGAAAATGGTATTTACACACATATATTGTATCTAGATTATATTGTAACACATGTAAAATGTATGGGATTGCCTGTCATCGGGGGGAGGGAGTGGAGGGAGGGGGGGATAATTTGGAAAAATGAATACAAGGGATAATATTATTAAAAAAATTACTCATGCATATATACTGTGGAAAAAAATTCTAAATAAAAAAATAGTAAAAAAAAAGATTTATGTTGTTTTTAGGAGTATTTGTAGGAGTACAAATAGAGGGCATAGATGTGAGTTGATTATAATGGGATGAATTTTTTTAAATGAAGAGGTGAAGAAGAGGATGCTCTGAAAGAAGGAATGGGGAAGAAGAATGGGGAAAAATCTCACATAAAAGAGGCATGAGAAAAAGTTTTTATAGTGGAGGAAAAGTGGGAGGGTGAGTGGGTGGTGGTGTTGTGGACAATGCTTGGACCTTAATCTCTTTGAAATTGACTTGTAGAGGGAATAATACTCTATAAATTTATCTTTAACCTACAGGGAAGTAGGACAGGAGAGGGATAAGAGAAGGGGAAAGGGACTAATAGAAGGGAGGGAGGTTTGGAGGAAGTGGTAGTCAGAGAAATGGGGGAAAATAGGATTCAGGGAAATACACAATTTCTAATTTCATGCTACTACAAACATTTTTGCATATGTTGGTCCTTTCTTCTCTTTTATGATCTCTTTGGGATATAGATCCAATAGTGAGACTCTTGTACCAAAGGGTATGTGCAATTTGATAGCCCTTTGGTTATAGTTCCAAATTGTTCTCCAGAATAGCAGGAGCAGTTCACAACTCCACCAACAATGTGTTAGACTCCCAGTTTTCTTATATCCCTTACAATATTTATCATCTTTCTCTATAATCTTAGCCAGTCTGATAGGTGTGAAGTGATACTTCAGAGTTGTTTTAATTTGCTTTAATCAATAGTAATTTAGAGCATTTTTTCATATGACTAGAAATGGCTTTAATTTCATCTGAAAATTATCTGTTCATATCCTTTGGCCATTTATAAATTGGGGAATGACTTGTATTTTTATAAATTTGATGCAGTTCTCTATATAGTTTAGAAATAAGGCCTTTATCAGAAACGGTGTCTGCAAAGATTGTTTCCCAACCTGAATTTAGAAAATGATAGAATTTTGAAATTTTAGAAGTTAGATATGATAGACCACAATGTAATAAAACATTATATTCAGTAAAGGGCCATTGAAATATAGATTAACGGAATAAAAAGAATGAATGGGTCAAAGAACAAATCACAGAATGACAACAATAAGGCAATATACCAAATTTTATGAGATACAGTCAAAACAATACTTAAATGAAATTTTATATTTCTAAACATTTACATCACTAAAATAGAAAAAAGTAGGTCAAGAAATTGGATATTCAACCAAAACAATTTTTAAAAATTCTCCAATGAAATACCAAAATGGAAATTATGAAAATCAAAGGAGAGAGCAATAAAATTGAAAGTAAGAAAACCATTGAACTAATAAAACTAGGAACTGGTTTTATGGGGGGAAAAATCAATAAAATAGATAAGGCATTGGTTAATTTGATTTTTAAAAGGGAAGAAAACCAAGTAACCAGTATCCAAAATGAAAAGGATGAATTCATCACCAATGAAGATCAAATTAAAACAATTATATTAGGAGCTATTTTGCCCATCTGACCATTTAAGTGAAATGAATTAATTACAATAATTTTAATTGCTCAGATTAACAGAAAATGAAATAAAAAACTTTATCTTACAAAAAGAAATCAAGCAAGCCATCAATAAGCTCCCTAAGAAAAAGTTCCAAGGAGCAACTAGGTGGCACAGTGGATAGAGCACCAGCCCTGAAGTCAGGAGGACCTGAGTTCAAATCTAGCCTTAGACACTTAATTCTTCCTAAATGTGTGACCCTGGGCAAGTCACTTAACCCCAATTGCCTTAGCCAAAAAAAAAAAAAAAAAAGGAAAAATTCCCAGGACTTAATGAATTCACAGGTAAATTTGCCAAACACTTAAAGAACAATTAATTTCAATACTATAAAAACTATTCCTTTTACAGCTGTAAATACCTAAACCAGGAAGAGCAAAGATAGAAAAAGAAAACTATAGACCTTAATGAATATTGATGCAAAAATTTCCAATAAATACCAGCTAGGAGATTATAGCAAAGGAACAGTTAGGTGACACAGTGGATAGAACACTAGCCCTAAAGTCAAAAGGACCTGAATTCAAATTTTATCTCAGGAACTTACTAGTTTTGTGATCCTGGGCACTTGAACCCAATTTCCTTCTCCCTGATCATGTGCAAAAAGAAAGAGAGATTACAGCTAATATATCACAAAAATCATACAAGTGGAATATATACCAGAAACGTAGGGCTGATTCAATTATAAGAATCATCAGCATAAATGACCATATTGACAACAAAAACTAACAGAAATCATTATCTTACTACAGAAAAAAGTCATCTGATTATCTCACTGAAGATTCAGAAAAAGCTTTTGAGAAATACAATACTCATTTTTTGGGGGAGGAAGAGGCAATCAGGGTTAAGACACTTGCAAGGGTCATATATTTAATAAGTGTCTGAGGCCAGATTTAAATTTAGGCCCTTTTGATTCCAAGGCCAGTTCTCTGTTTACTGCAATACCTACTTACCTCTATTTATTCCTATTAAAAACACTGGTGTACAAAAGTATAAATGAAGCTTTCCTTAAAGCAATAAGCAATATTTATCTAAAAGCTTCAGTAAGTATTATCTGATATAAGCCAAAAGCTTATTCAATAAGATAAGGTTGAAACAAGGATGCTTTTTTTCACCTTTATTGTAATATTGTACTAGAAATATTAGCTATAGTAATAGAAGAAAAAATCAAAGGAATTTTATAGTCAATGAGGAAACAAAACTATCACTCTTTGCAGACAATATGAAATTATACATAGAGAATTCTAGAGAATCATTTAAAATACCAATGAATCTAGCAAGTTCAGCAAAGTTGCAGGATATAAACTAAACTTAAATAAATCATCAGAATTTCTATACCCAACAACAGTTCAGCAGCAAGAGATAAGAAAAATTCCAATTAAAATAGTTATAGGCAATATAAAATATTTGGAAGTCTACTTGCAAAAACAAATCCAGGAACTATAGGAACATAATGACAAAATAATTTTCATATAAATAGAGTCATATCTAAACATTTGGAGAAATATTAATTACTCATGGGTAGGCTGAACCAATATAATAACAATTCTACCTAAATGAACATATCTATTCACTGTGATATCAATCAAGTTACCAAAAAATGTTTTAGAGAACTAGAAAAATTAGCAAAGTTCATCTAGAAAAACATAAGTTCAGTAATATCAAAGGAATCACTGAAAAAAAAAATGTGAAGGAAAGTTTCTGAGACCTTTTAACTATATTAAAAACAGTAATTATCAAAACAATTTGGTACTAAGAAACAGAGTGGTGGACCATTGCAATAGATTAGGTACACAATATAGATTAGTAGAGACAACTAGATGGCACAGTGGATACACTACTGGCCCTGAAGTCAGGAGGCCCTGATTCAAATCTGGAATCTAGTCAATTCACTTAATCCCAATTGCCTCAGGTTAAAAAATACAAATTAGTAAATGATCATAGTAATCTAATGTTTAACAAATTTAAAGATACAAGTTTTTGGGAAAAGAACTCATTATTTGACAAAAACTATTGGGAAAACTGGGAGATAGGGAGAAATTAGGTATAAACCAACATTCACACCATTTCATAAGATAAAGTCAAAATGGGTTCATGATTTGGACACAAAGGGTAATATCAAAAGCAAATTAGGAGAGCATGGAAAATTTTACCTGTCAGATATATGAAAGAGGGAACACTTTATGACTAAATGACAGATAGAAAGCATTAGGGGATATAAACTGGATAATTTTGATTACATTAAATTTAAAAGGATTTGCACAAACAAAACCAATATAGTCAAGATTAAAAGGAAAATAGGAAACTGGATAAGAAAAATTCACAAAATTGAATTTCTCTGATAAAAACCTTGTGTCTCAAATATATAGAGAACCTAATCTAATTTGTCAGAATTCAAGTCATTCCCCAATTGGTAAATGGTCAAAGAATATGAATAGTTTTCAGATGAAGAAATCAAAGTTCATTTCAGATGAAGAAATCAAAATCATATAAAAAATGTTCCAAATCACTATTAATGAAAGAAATTCAAATTAAAACAGTTCTGAGATACCACCTCAGATCTATCAGATTGGCTAATATGGAAGAAACGTAAAAAAAACAAATGTTGGAGAGTATGAACAAAAATTGGGTCATTAATGTATTATCTAACCATTCTGGAAAGCAATTGGAATTATGCCCAAGAAGCTATAAAAATGCCGTATCTTTTAATCCAATAATATCCAAAGAGATCAAAATAAAGGAAAAGGTTATATATGTATACATATACATATATGTATATGCATGTATATGTATGTATATATGATATTTAGAACAACTCATTATGTAGTGGTAAAGAATTGGAAATTGAGGGAATGCCCATCAATTGGGGTTTGACAAGTTGCTGTTTGTATATGATTGTGATAAAATACTATTGTGTTATAAACAATGATGAGCAGGATATTTTCAGAAAAACCTGAGAAAATTTGCATCAACTGATGTAAAGTGAAGTGAGCAGAGCTAGGAGAATATTGTATATAGTAACAGCAATACCGAATGCATTAATTTTAAATCGGTATTAGCTTATTAATGATTCTCTTTTGTGTTTTTTGGGGAGAGGTGGGTCCATGGTCACACAACTAGGAAGTGTTAAGTGTCTGAGATTAGGTTTGAACTCTGATTCCAGGCCCAGTGCTCTATCCACTGCACCATCTAACTGCCCCCAGTCTTAGTTATTCTCAGGGACACAGTGATCCAAGGTAGTTCCAAAGGATTTATGATGAAAAATACTATCCACCTCTAGAGAAAGAACTGTTGGAGTCTGATGCAGATTGAAGTATACTTTTTAAAATTTTATTTTTCTTGGGCTTTTTTTTTTGTTTTGTTTTTGTTGTTCTTCTGTGTTTTCTTTTTCTTGTTGGAAATATGGAAATGTTTTGTATGACTGTACTTATATAATCTATATAAAATACCTTGCCTTCTCAAGGAGAGGGAAGGAGAGATTTGGAACTCAAATTAAAAAAAAATATATATATATATATATATTTACTATTTTTTTACTTGTAATTGAGAAAAACTTTTAAGAGTCCTGAATTGGAGGGCCTTAATCAACAAGTCCCCAGCCACTCAACCGTGCTTCTGTGTTCGGTTTAACCTAACACATTTCTAGCTCCCCTTCCCTTTCCTTCCCTTGTGTACAGACTATTAAGCATTCTCTGCCATAATGGCTTTGGGAAGTCGCCTCCCCATTTCACAGCTGGGGAATGGATGCAGAGAAATGACCTGCTCAAGATGAGTAAGACCAAACAGGGCCAAGGAAAAAGTGATGGCTTTGGAGCCAGAGGCCCTGCTACTGGGCAAATCGCCTCATTCCTCTGGCTTGCTTCACCTGTAAATGAGGTGTTTTGGTCTCCAGGTCTATAAATCTTGAAGTGGCCCAGCTAGAATTCAGAGCTCTCTGTCTCCACCGTGACCGCCTGACAACCAGAGAGGAGCCTGAGGGGACGCTGGCACGGGCCCTTCCCGGTGGCTCCCCAGAGACAGCTGCTGCCTTCACCCTGAGCTGTGGGCCCCAGAGCTGTTGGGGGTGTGGACTTTGCCCTTGGCTCCCATATTAGGACCGGCCTGGGGGGGAGGGGGAGGGGAAGAGAGGAAGTTGGCTGTTCTCTTCAGTCTGAAAAGTTATTGCCCAATGCCTCGCATGTTCCATCCTGAGGAGTGAGACAAGGGGTGGGGGGGAGGAGGGGGTTGGTGGTGGAGGAGAGGATCAGGCCGGGAAATAGCTCCCTCCAAACCAGGCCTTTTAAAGCCTTGACGGCCTCCCCTCATGGAGGCTGGGAGAGTTTCCATGTTCTGTGCCAGGCCTGGGAGAGGACATGGCCGGTGGTCAGGCGGATGAGCGTTTGGGGCTAGGAAGGGGTTAACCCCTCATCTCCCAGGGAGGGAGAGGCTTCTTCTAGAGACAGGGGACTGGTTGTGTAGGGCGAGGCTCCTCGGAGCTGGAACCAGACGTGTCCAGGGTATACTCGTAAGTGGAGTTCTTCCCTCCACCTCCCTCCAGTTAAGCCATTACATATAACTAGAGTAATTACATCCTGCTGACCTTAATTCCCTGGGAAGTTTTAATTGGCCCTGGGATTCCCCCACTTCCTCTCCTACCCCAGTAGGAGAGGGGCCGGAGCAGCTGTTCGGATGTGGAGTCCCAAACTCAGAAGTGGAAAGATGTCCCGGGCCCTGCAAGAGGTCCTGAACTGCAGGGCTGGGCCTGGGATGAGGTTCTCGATGGGGTGTGGTGGGATGTGTGTGTGTGTGACCCCCCCCCCCATTCAGAGACTAGCCAGCGGAGGGGAAGGGCAAGTCCAGGGAGGCAGCTGACCAGAGGCAGCCAGGGAAAGACAGAGGTAATCCCGTGGATCTGTCACCAGCCTCCCTCAGGAACCAGGCCAGCCCCCGGCCAGTGGAGATGAGCAACACAGAGCCTGCCAAGGCATTGTGCTGACTGGGCAAGAACGCCAGAGAAGCTACCCCCAGCTTTGAGGACCAACGCTCGGGGGCCAGGCCTCCCAGGGCCTCTAACAGGATGGCTTTACCCTGAGGGAACTTAGACCTGCCAGGTACTCTGAAGCCCTGCAGTCCTTCCCCACTGCCCCTAGTGCTATAAATGAGGAAACTGAGGCTCGGAGAGTGTCACACGGGGAGTAAACATCACTCCTAAGTGAATATTCTTTCTCAGCCTGCTCTTGCCTTGGCCCCTGATACAATGCCGCCTTCCCCTCACAATAGGGTTACAGAGGTAGAGCTGGAAGGACTTCAGGCCTGGAAGTCCTTCCAGTACATCCCTCTCTTTTTATAAGTTAGGAAACTGAGGCACGGGCAGTTAAGCAACTTGCCCAAACTCACCCAAGTAGTGATCCCTGGGGGAGGGATTTGAATCCAGCTCCTCTGACTCCAGAGTCAGGGCTCTTCCTCCAATATCATTATCGTAATGTTAACAATTACTGTCCCTGCTGGATACTAAGCAGCTAGGTGGTCTAATGGCTAGCAGGCAAGCTCAGCCTGGAGTCTGATCTGATGTCGGATCTGGTCTCGGACATTTACAAAGACATTTATTTCTGTCTGCCTCAGTTTCCTCAACTGTAAAATGAGGAGAATAATGACACCTACCTCCCAGGTAAAGAGTTCAAAAGTAAACAATACACTCTCAAACCCTCTTCTCATATCCTCTATCTGGGATAATAAAAACTGACATTTACATGTGACCTTAAGGCTTTAAAAATGCATTATTCACATGAACAGCTTAAATCAATCTATTTAACATATGATATACATTATAACATAATATAAATAATATTTTACATTTTATTTCATATATGATATATACAAGTATGTATATCTTACATATAAAACAAAAACATTTTCTCCCAGGGTTTTTGTAAGGATCAAATGAAATATTTGTAGTGTTTAAAGGCATAGTGTCTGGCACACAGTAAGCATTTAATAATTGCTTGTTTCCTTCTTTTCCTGTAACCTGACTTAGATTATAAACATCTGTAGGGGGATTTGCTCATTTCTCTGGATTCCAAGGCCAGGGCTCTCTCTAGTATAACTAGGACCTAATAAGTGTGAACAGGGAATCTCTGAAGCTGTCACATTATTTGAATCCACATTAACAGGTTTCCACTTGCCTGGAAACAGTGACCATGTTTTACATAATTATAACTTTGAACAGTGTGAATTCAGGCCTCAAGCCTGTGGGTGAGTTAGGGGGGTGTCTGCCCTAAGCATGTGAAGGCTTCCCTGGTGGAATGGGCGGATGAGAACAACTTGTTCCAACGGCCACGAAGGCAGCTGAAGCAGGTGCTGCGCAGTGCTTGAAGCTCGGTCAGACACTGAAGATGCCCGGGCCCTCCACTGCATCCCAGATCATCACCAGACATCCTGACTTTTTTTCCCTGCCATTGGATTCCAGAGATTTTAGAAAAGAGACAACTCTGCCTCATTTAATCCAGTGTATTTGAGAGCCAAGACATCACCCCATAATGTAACTCTTGAGAAATAATGAACAACAAGAATGAATTCAAATACATGCAGTTATTTAAGAAAATTCAGTCTTCACGCCAACTGGGATGCCGTTAACTCCCTTAGAGTCACTAAAGCCTCAGCAAAGGGAATATTCGGGGATCTCCAGAGTCTTAGTTCATTTTTGACATTATGCTGGAACAAAGCCTTTGGGACATGCTGTAAATGCAGTTACGTAAATGTTCTCATTTTATATGAAAAACATATACATGTGTATATGACATATATAAAATAGATTTTAAATATCAATGCATTCATGTAAGTAATGCATTTTTAAAGCCTTAAGGTCATATGTAAATGTCAATTCTTATTATCCCAGAAAGTCAGAAATATGAGAAGAGAGTTGGAGAGTATTTATTTTTGAACTCTCTAGTGTTCTAATTCTCCCTTACAGGTAGTCTATTTTGGTATTTAACCTCCAGTTTTCTTGTAGTTCTCTGTCCTATCCTCCCTGGAGATGGGAGAAATCTTGGAGTCCTAGAACTCCCTGTCCTTACTCCCTCTCAACATTCAGTTCAATCAAGTTGGAGCCAATAAATATTTATGAAGAATTTACCAAATACAAGGCTACAAAAATGAAAACCCCTCCCACTCTTCCTGCCTTCACAGAGACAGTGAACAATGTAGTAGGATTGATTTAATTACAGCTCCCAGTGGAAAGTGGTGTGAAGTAGGTAGCAGACGGCTGGAGAGAATAAGCATGGCCCCAAGACAGGGGCTCGGAGCTAAGTGGTTTAGCAGCTACTGGGTGTGGTGAAAGAGATGAACGTGACGTGAAACTGGAAGCAGGTTGGAATCAGACTGTGGGGGCCTTGAATGCCGGGTCAGGAGGCTGGAGTTTATCCTATGGACAAAAGGGCGCCTAGGAAACCAAAGATTCTGAGCAGGAGAATGACTTGGGCAGATCTGAGAATTAGTAAGGTTATTTTAGCAGCTGAGTAGATTGTTTTAAAAACAATAATAATTTTAAAATTCCTTATTTCCCCATGACAAGGAGATGCCTTGAGAAAAGGACTCTCTCAAAAGAGTAGTTTGGGACATCTGTTTTGCAAGACACTTTTTTCCCCCATCCAGACCTCCAACTTCATCACTAGGCAGACACTTCCTTCACTGATATTGATCAGTAACTCATAGTCTAAAGAGTTAGATAGGTAAATTATTGAGACATTGTGTGTCGTCTAAGGTTAACACAATATTGATCTATATATCTGGCCATTGGACCCAGAGGGTTCTGGAGGGGAAAGTGAGGCAGGTGGCCTTGCCCAGCCTCCCTCCCTTAAATCCAATTCACTTGCATTTCATGGCATCCCCTCTCTGATGTCATGGTCCAAAGGACAACAACAATCAGAACTAGAACCCAGGCCTTTTCTGGTTTCTAGCGGTCCATTTATAATACCACACTGCTCCTTGCTAAACACTCTCAGGAGACAAGATAGACCATCCATCTGCTGAGATGCAACTTGTGTATACATGACAAATACTAACTCACAATCTCAAACTGCCTGCAGGCTGCACTTCATAAGTGGTACAGACAGGAGGGGATTTAGGAATCAGAAGGGAGAAAGAGCTCTGAAGGCTGGGGGGAGAAGCAAAGGCTTGTCAAACGAGGCAGTTTAGAGTGTCCCCAAAGTCTTGGATTTAGGGGCCATCTTTGAGTTGACCTGTGAAGGACAGGTTAGAAAGCAGTTAGTCATTCAATAAACAGTTAGACATTGGCCGTGATAGCCAGCACTGTATTAAAGGCTGGCAAAGAGCCATCTCGTTCCCACAGATCTCAGTCTAATAGGGGATGGGCAGGGGCAGTGCTAAATAGGATCCTATTCTTCAGAGTTAAGTCCATCTCTCTCTCTTTCCCGGATCACACCCAGATAGGTATCACATCCCCTAAATTGTTCCTCCTCTGGGCACTAGCCTGGGATGGGCGGGGGGTAACCCCGGCAATCCAGGGCCGAGTAGTTCATGTTCTCCATGTGGATGTGACCAGCCAGAGGTGGGGAAGCTTGTGCCTCCAGTGGGAAGGCCCTGAGATTTCCTAGGCCTCAGGACACACATCCAGGGTCAGTGCCCAAAGTCACAGACTGACAGATGATGGAGCTCGGAAGGACTGTAGGGAACAGAACACAGAATGTAAGCTGGGAAGGATCCTAGGACGTAGGCCATAGAGCTAGAAGTGACCTTAACAAGAATAGAAAAACCTCCCATTTTTACAGGACTTTCAAAACTTGGCCAAGTATTCTCCTTACAGCAATCCTTCAAGGTAGTTTGTGCAAGTGTTATAGTGTCGCTACTTTGTAGGAAACTATCAATTTATGAGGAAAAAGGAAGCCAAGTGACCTGCCTATGATGTCATAACTTGCCAAAGCTGGGTTTCAGAACAAGTCTCCCAGCGCTGTGTCTCGAGCTTGCAAGGATCTTAGAATGAAGAGAGAAGAATATTAGAGCTGGGAGGCCTCTGGTCCCCTAATTGCTTTGTTATTTTTTATTAACTTCCCCCCTCGTGTTTTAAAGAAGGAAGCAGGTCTCATGTTGCAGTCTCACCCAGAGTTTCCTACTTGCTCAGTTCAGGCTACCCTCCTCTCCTCATAAGTACGGCTCTAGACTGAGGCTATCAAGCTTTCTTTTGTGTCATGGATCCTTCTCAGAGTCTGGTATAGCTTGACTGCTCAGAATAATGCTTTTAAATTCATAAAATATAAGGTATAGGATTATAAAGGAAACCATATTGGAACCATATGGGAAGTAGGAAATCATACCGAAACGTGGTTATCAAAATTAAAAAACAGCAACAAAGTTCACACACCCCCTTCCCGGAAATGGGAACCCCTGATCCGGAGGGATGTAAAGGGGGTGGTCTCCAGGCCAGACCCTACTACTCCAGCCAGCCTTTTGGTAGCAGGCAGTCCCCAAGGAAAAAGGAGACGCTTGGGTGTCAGGGAGAGCTGGTAAGAAGGGCCAAGGGTGCAGACGCCTGGCTGGTTGGGTAAGTGACTGCTTCCTCCCTCTCTCCTCTCTCATCTGCTTCTGTTTGTTTCCCTGCCCCGGTTCCCCCAAGCCTGAGCCCCTGCTGGCCGGCAGGGTGGCCGTGGGAAGAATGGCGTGTCCTCTGAACCTGGGCCAAGAGGAACAGGTGGCCCGAAAGTCGAAGCTTGTTGGGCTCATAGCTGCATGGCCCCCGTGTAAGGGATCCTTCTCGTCCTGCACCTCCTCCTCCTCCTCCTCTCCTACCTCCTCCTCCTCTCCTGCCTCCCAGCTCTGTTGCACTCGTTATAGGGCAGCACCCGCTCCGGCAGCCACACGTCTCTGCCCTGGTCCTGGCCTGGCCACCAGGTAACCTCCCCTCCCTCCCCTCGCCCTGTCCCCTCCTTCCTTACCACTCTACACCTTGGGAGCTGAGGGCCATTCAAAATCAGGGTTCCCAATCCCCCGCACCATGCCTCAGAATCAGCTCTCCTCCTTCCCTCCCAGATCTCTGGGCTTCCCACCCCTGCTAGGACCCGTCTGGTTCAGGAACTCCCCCTGCTTGCCTCCTGTTCCTTCTGCCCTTCCACTCCCTGGACTGAAAACTCCCCTCCTCTTCCCTCCCCTTCTCTCTCTGCAGGCAATAGTCGGGCAGACTAGAGGCAGACAAGCAGAAGGACCAGCCTCTCTCATGGCAACTACCGGCAGAGGAGCAGCGGAGCCAGGCCCCCCGAGCCCAGAAGCGGGTACAGGTGCTGACACTGCGGGTGGTGGGGAGTGGGAAAAGCCTGTCCTGCTGAGAGAGCCAGGGGTGGGAGGGCTGAGGGCAGAACCCTGCCCTCCCTGCTACCCTCCGGGATAGAATCCTTCTCTCTGGGAGTCTGTGTCCTCAGCTCTCCTCTGCTTATGTCCCTGGATCAGAGGGCAGAGCCGGGAGGGGTACGCTCTGGGCCCGGGTCAGGGAGAAGAGGCTGCTGTCTCCCTTGTCAGAATGGAAGCTCCTTGAAGTCAGGGGCTGTGTTTTTGCCTTTCTCTGCCTCTCCAGCTCTCAGCATGGGGCTTGGGCTACAGAAAGCGCTCAATTAATTCTTGTGGATTGACGGATGCCAAATTCAAACCCCTTGTTTTATTTTATATACCAGGGAAATGGGGGCCCAAGGACAGGAAGTGACTTTCCTCCTCTTTTAAGCCAGCTCCTCAGCCTCCAGTCCAGCGCCTTTCCCACTACTCCCCAGGTCTCTCGGGAGAGAAGGAAGTGCCCCCCAGGTTATCTGTCAGGCGGGAACTCAGGGTCTGGGCACTGGGAAAAGCCTGGCCTATTTCCACTCCCCTTGTTGAAATGATTCGCAGTCACTGTGCTGCGAGCCTCGGCTCTGAGCATTCCTGGAAAGGGGCAGGCAGGATGCAGGGTGGGTCTCCCTGTCAGTCACCCAGGGAGGAGGGTGGGAGCATCTCGGATACGGAGGTAGGAATGTGGGCGCTCTCTAGCTGCCCACCAAGGTCGGGGGAAAGTCTGAAAGGGCGGGAATGTGGGCTCTAACAATAAAGCCATGGGGAAAGAGTGCTCCACTCGGAGTCCAGAAGGATTTGTGTCCAGTTCTCAGTGCCCGGGTGTGTGACCATGGGCAGAGTCCTTCCTCTTTCTGGGCCTCAGTTTCCTATTTTGCAAAATGACAGAACTACATTAGATGATGCTTAAGGTTCCTTCCAGCTCTAACATCCTAGGATGCTCTGACCCTTAGTCCTCCTTTGCAAAGATGGATCAGGGAAGGGTTGGGGAGGCTCTCCTTGCCCTATCTGTTGTTAGGGCTATGGAAATGTAAGTTGTTATTGTTCCCTGGGGAGGATTAAGAAGACCCACTGCAGGGCCAGGGAGCTCCAGCACATTGATTTAGGTGGAGCTTGGGGACCACCCAATTTAATATCGCCTTCTCACTTGCAGATAATGCCCCCAAAGGCAGGGCTGATGAGGCTTCTCTTGTCCAGGAGAAAGGAGCTGTGCCTCCAGGTCAGCCCCTGCCTGGCAGCCCAGGCCCCCCCAAGGAGGGAGCTACTACTGCTGGTGGGGTGGCCCGCCCGGACGGAGGGCTAGGGGAGGCATCCCTGGCAGCCGAGGGAAGTGCCGGACCGATGGCTGCCCTGCCCCAGGAGTCCCCACAGGTGGAATCATCGGGGAAGAAACCAGAGGCCGGCACCAAGGGGTCTGAGAGCGGGCAGGACAACAAGGGTGGCCAAGGGACAGGAGAACAGACCAAAGGAGAGAAGAAACCAGCAGGCAAAGCAGAGCCTCAGAGGGCACCCCCACCTTTCCTGCACAGCCCTAGCTGCCCTGCTGCCATCCAGAGGTAAGTGCTCTCCTGCCCTGGCACTCGTGGGGCTTTTCGCTATAAGTCTTTGGAGCCAATGGCGGTGACAGCAGGAAAACCCGGCTTCTACACTAATCTTATTTCTGTTACCACTCCTGCTGTTTCCTTCTCTGGGCTGTTAGCCTTCTTCTCTGCAGGATGAGGAAGGGTTGCTCCACCTGTCTCTCTAAAGTTCCTATCGGCTTGTAAAAATGATTCCTCTTGTCTCCCTCCCTGGGCGCCATTCTTAGCCTTCCTCGTTCTGAGAAACATCGCCCATCAGTCCTCTGGACACTGTGTGTCCTTTCCCAGACATATCCTTCATCCCCTGCCCTCCCACCTTGCAGTTGACCTGATGATGGAGTCGTCTCCCTGGCAACCTTCCTGTGAGCAGGGACCCCACTTGGGTCTCTGAGAAGGTGGGGAATGGGGAGCCTTGCCCACTGAGGGGGTCAGTGGTTCTAAATCTGCCCTTCCCCTCTTTCCCAGCTCTGAGAAAACGACGGAGAGGAGCCTGGAGGAAGCAGAGAAAGCTCTCCTTGGAAAGCAGGGCTCTCAGATCTCAGAAGCCATCCCTGCACAAGCCAGCTCCATCGCAGGAGCTTCCAGCAAGCTCGCAGAGGGAGGGAAGAAGTTGGTGGAGCCTCAGGCAGGGGGCCAGAAGGAGAAGCCTTTGGAGAAGGCTCAGGGCCCGGAAGGGGAGAGATCCCAGGCCCGGCCCAGCCCAGCCAGTCCTCCCCAGGCCCAGCAGGGCAGCGGCTCGGCTAAAGGAGAAGGGGACAACCCAGAAGGGATCGTGTTCCAGGCTGTTCCCTTGGAAAAAGAGGCGGCAGAGAAGGCAGCCTGTCCTAGTGCCAGCCAAGAGGACAACTTCGAGATTCTGGGTACGTTCGGTGATGAGTGGGGTTCAGCGGGTGGGGGTAGCTTGTGCCTAGGGACCACAGCTCCCCGACTCTAGTGCTCTCCTCGCCCAACTCAAGGGGTCTGCCGCTACCCAAGGACCAAGGGGACCAGGACCTCGTGCCAAGCAGATCCGAGGCCCAGCCTGAATGGCCCCCAGGGTGGTAACCTTAGACTCAGAAAAGACAGTGCCAACCCCGCTCTCCCCCCACACCCGGCGTGGGGACAAGCTGGGGCCTGACCTTTGCTCACTCAGCTCAGGCTCCCGGACAGGATTCCCTTCCTGGCCAAGCAGAGGGCTCGAGGCAGGGACACCGAGCCCTGACAGGGGAGCAGATGTCACTGGATAGGGCCGGAAGGCCTCAGGCACCGGGGCGAAGTCTGAGCTCAGCTCTGGTTTCTGCCCCAGAGTCCGTCTGCCCTCCCACCCCCACCCGCGTCTGCGCCCTTTCTCCCACCCTGGCGGGGCAGAAGCTTTGAGATCCCTCTCAGACCAAGGGAAGAGTTTTGCTCTGCTTAATTTTGTTTTCTAAAGGGAGGAAGCAGGCTTGCGAACAGAACAAAAATATACGGCGCATTTCTATCCTGTTTCAACCAAGTTTTTCTTCATGTTAAATGAGGACGATCCCTTCTCAGCCATCGTATAGGGGTGTTAGGAATAACAACAATTATAACTAATATTTATGTCACACTTACAATGTGCCAGCCTGTGCTAAGTGCTTACGAATACTTCTCAGGGGAGACTCACAAGAACCCATGGAGGCAGCACTATTCTCATCTTACTGCCTGTAAAACCGAAGTAAGCGGGAATTAAGTGACTTGTAGGAAGTGACATAGCCACGAAGGCCTGGGCCTGAATTTGAACTCTTCCGAGTCCAGGTCCAGCGCTGTTCACTGTGCCATCTGGCTGCCTCATTTATGACAATCAAAAAGGATAACGATGTAGATACTGGATCAGTCGCTAAGTATGTCTTAAGCGCCTGCAGTGTGTCAGGCACTGTGCTAATTGTGTGGCCAGGCCCGAGTAGCTTGAGACAGACCGTGGTCATCAGGTTCTGCACACGGATGAGAAGAATTGGGATAAGGATCACAGGGAGCTGGAAAGGATCACCTCTTCTATCCTCCCATTTCCCACATAAGGACATTGAAGCCTGCAAAGTTAAATGACGCTCCAGGTCACACAGATAGTGAATAGCAGGGTGAGAATTTGAATCAAATTCTCCGATTCCAAATCCATATCTCTTTTCAATATGTTCAGCCCTCAGATATGAGGGGAGTTTCACTGTTATGGGAGCCACCTGCCAGTGGCTGCTGGGGATCCAACTGACCAGCAGAAGGGACTCCTTCTTGTGAGAGGAGGGTAGGATACAAGGAGACTGAGAGGCAGGTGCGTTCTCTGACCTTCCTCCTCTTGCCTCCAATTTATTTCATCCCTAGTCCACAGAGAACATCTGCGTCAGCAAAGACTGATTTGCGACTTCTTCAGGGTTGTTATGATTCACAGCTGTGGGGGCTTTAGGAGAACTGACCTGCCCCTCACGCCTAGGCGTGGTCCGTAACACTTCATTGTTGGGTTCTGGAGATAGCTGTGAGGAGTTTGGATTTCTAAGGTTCTAGATATAAATCTGAGAAGGTGGTGGGTGGGTTCTAAACACAAAAGTGAGGGGTTACATTATAAGCAGAGATGAGATTTGGGCTGTTTGATTCTAAATAACTAACGAGAAGAGTTGAGATTGTTAGGTTCTAGACACAGCTGGAAGGGCTTAAATTCTACATGTTGATAAAAAGAGTAGGAAGGATTATATTCTAGATACAGATAAGAAGGTTAGGAATTGTTGGGTTCTAAATACAACTTTGAGGGCTTAAATTTTAGATATTGATGAGATTGATGAGAACCCAAGAATCCATCCCAACTCCTCTCATATTTAATATGGATTCTTGGGTTCTTGATAAAAGTAAAGGGAATTGGGATTGTTTAGGTTTAGATGAAAGAAATTAAAATAGTTAATTTCCAGAAACAGATGAGAGAAGTCGGGATTTGGGGTTTTTCATTCAAATGGAAGGTGTCCAGATTGTTCATTGAAGTGAGAGGTTGGGAGTGGTAGTCTCTGGATATGGATATGAGGTCTGGTTGGTCTCCAGATATTCATGACCGAGAATCTTAATTTCTAGCTTACGGATGTGACAAATTGTGAGACAGCTGCAAAAGTGAAGGATTTGTGACTTACAAATCAGGAGAACTCTGGATGAAATGTCCCGTGCACTACCCATCCTTACTTTAGTCAGTGCATGCATAAGTAGACCTCAGTCCGCCTAGAAGGACAGAGTGTAGTCTTGGCTGGGGAAATAGATCTCATGTGGATCAGAGTAAGTGAGTACTAATATCTGGGGCACAGAGAAAGATACTCCAGGAGCTCAGTGAAGGGGGGCTCTATGTAGTCTATGAGGGTTTGATAGGAACCCCAGAAAAGCTATAATGGGTGTAGCAATTCCTAACTAAGGGAGTCAGACTAAATGATTTCTTTAAAAAATTTTAAAAATTATTTTAATAATAGCTTTCCCCCCAAAAAAATACATGCAAAGATAGTTTTCAACATTCATCCTTGCAAAACCTTGCGTTCCAAATTTTTCTCCCTCCTCTTCCCTTCCCTCCTCCCCTAAATAGCAAGTAATCCACTATAGGTTAAACATGTGCAATTTTTCTAAACATTTTCACAGACTAAATGATTCTGGTTCTATTCTGGCGCATTTTAAAATCACATTCAGCTCCAATATTCTGTTAGGAAAGAGGCAGCTGAATAGACATTCTATATAGAGGACTGCTTTTGGAGTCAGAAGGACTGAGGTTGAATCCTGCCTGTGACACACAAACTGTGTGTCCAAGGGCATATCACTTAACTTCCACCACAGAAAGCACCCCCATTGCTCCTGCAGATCCAATCCATTTACTTTCAGCCTTTAGCAAAGGCTGCTTATTCCTGGACTTTGGCACTAGGTGGCAACCTCTGTCTGTGGCAAACATGACTCCTCAGAGTCTCAGGATTTCTTCCCCTTCTGTTTCTCCAAAATAATAATAACTAATATTAGATAGCACTTACCATGTGCCAGACACTGTGCTAAGTGCAATTATTTTCTCATTTGATTGTCACAACCCTATGTGTTACTATTATCCCCAATTTACAGATGAAGAAACCTGAGGTTAAGTGCCTCCCTCAGGGTTACACAGCTAGGAAATGTTTGAGGCTGGATTTGAACTCGACCATAATAGTAAGTAACCTGTTTGTAGGACTTTAAACTTTCCAATGCCCACTCCTGGGAGGTAGGAGCTATTGTTATCCCTATATCTCTAATGAGGAAAGGAAGGCTGAAAAAGATCAGGTGACTTGTGCAAGTTCATGCAGCTAGAAGTATCTGATGAAGGATTTGAACTCAGATCTTTATGATACTAGTCAGATGCTCTATCTGCCACCTTGCTGCCTCACCCTCTCACAACCAATATGTGTTTTAGTCTCAGGCCCCTGCTTCCAAGAATAAGACCATGTAGGAAGAATGTCTTCAGGAAGGGTCCCAGTAGACCCCTGCTTTGGACATTTGATGCTGTTGGTAGTGGGGCTGGGAGGTACTGGAAGATGTTCCTGAGGCTCTGAGGGGTTCTGGACTATAAGGAAACATAAAAAGACAGCTGATTCAGCTCCCTCATTTTACAGAGAAAGGATCACATTGTAGTAAGGCTAGAATTCAAAACCTCAAGTACTACATTCTATGATCCTCCAGTCCCAGGCACTCTCATTCTCAACCCACATCCCTGTGGTTCATGCACTCAGTCCAAGTCAGGATTCGAAACCAGTCTTCCGACTGCTAACAAACTGAGCGGCAATCCCATCAGTCATTATCATTTTATAGATGAGGAAAGGGGCAACCAGGTCACTCAGGAGATAAAGTGCCAGGCCTGAAGTCAAGAAGGCTCATTTTTTTTGGAATTCGAATCTGGTCTTCGACACTTACTGACTGTGTGATTCTGTTTGCCTCAGCTTCTTCCTCTGTAAAATGAGCTGGAGAGGGAAAGAGCTAAACCGCTCCACTATCCTTCCATTACAATATAAAAGCTTCTCACATTATCAGCCATCAATGCTTGTTCCCTAGCTTTACCAGGGATTAGTGAGCTGATAGTTAAGTAAAGGACTGGAGATCCACCTGAGTTGGGGTGGGGGGTGGAGGGCAGAGATGGATGGGTCAGCTGTGGTGCACCTTTCCTTATTTCTTCCTTTCATTGGGTTAAATGGCTTGTGAAGAGTCACAAAGCTAGAAAGTGTTAAGTGTCTGAAATTAGATTTGAACTCAGGTCTTCCTAACTTCAGAGCCAGTGCTCTATCCACTGTCATCTAGTGGTAGTGTTTTTTCGAAGGGAGTATAGTCCTATTCCTTTCCCAGAACTGATTCAGATTCTGTCTGCTTCACCAAGTCCACATTTGGCATTCAACAAATCTTAATCCATGACAGACATTGATTAAATGACTCTCGGGAGCCAGGCACTGTGCTATGTACCAGGAATAATAAGAATGACCAAAGTGATTAACTAAAGCCTTTATAAATGTGTGTTTTATTTGTTCTCAGATGACTGCCCCCCTCCTCCTGCTCCTTTCCCCCACCGAATTGTGGAGCTAAGGACCACAAATGTGAGCAGTGAATTCACCATCAATTCCCAGAACCAACTGGGAGGGTAAGAAGCTGGACTGATACCGTGGGTAGAGAGCCTATGCCAGACTTGTTTGGGTGCAGGAGAAAGGGAGGGGGGGCAAGCAATTCAATTCCATGAGATCTATTAAGCATCCCTCCTAGCTACTGGGGATCAAAACAGGTCCCTGGTCTGGGGCGTGGGGAGGAGGCAAGGAGAGGAAATAGAGGCTGGAGATCCCTACCTGCCCACCGTTAGCATAGATGAACTCAAGTGGATGGATCCACTGGCAGAGCCTTGTACATAGAAGGTGTTTAATAAATGCTGAATGAATTAAATTCCACCAGATTGTATTGAACTGAATTTAACCAAATTTGATTTCAACCAATCATTTATTAAGTACCTCTTATGTGCAAGGCACTTTGCCAGGCATTGGTGATATAAAGGCAAAAACGAAGCACTTCTTGTCCTCAAGGAGATTATATTCTACTGTAAAGATCCAACATGTACACAGAAAAGTGTTATATCAGGTAATTTGAAAAAGGAGAGAACACAAGTAGGGCCAACAGGAGAAGATAGAGGGAGTTTCAGGAATTCACCACATCTGTCCTGTTTTATAGGAGGCAGAGAAAGGTGAACTTGGGGAAGGCACCCCTTAAGCAAGGCAGTAGTGGAATATTTTCAGAAGGAATGGAAAAGAGTCCTGGAAAAATCTGGATTCAAACTCTGCCACACTTAACTGGCTGTGGGACCCTGAGCAAGCCATTTATTCTCTTTAATTCAGCTTCTGCATCACTAAAAATGGGATAATATCAGCGCTTCCCTCCCAAGAGTTTTGTGAAGCTCAAACTAGGGAATATATAAATGTTTTGTAGACTTTAAAGCTGGGGTATGCTGAAACCAACTCCACTGGCCCAGTTGAGCATTTATACCTCTAAAACTGGCAAACTTATAAGTAGTTTATTGTTTTATCAATTTATTGCTTTGTTGTCCCTCTAGACTTAAGAAAGTAATGGAGAGATTTAACATGTATTGGACTACCTGCCATCTAGGGGAGGGGGCGGGGGAAGGAGGGGAAAATTTGGAACAGAAGATTTTGCAAGGGTCAATGTTAAAAAATTACCCATGCATATGTTTTGTAAATAAAAAGCTTTAATAAAATAAAATGTTAAAAAATAATGGAGAAAATGCTAATGAAGATTGAACCTAAATGTGTGCTTTGTATATGCATTTTTTTCAGGAGCTGGTTATTAAACATTTACTAGCATAACCCTGAGTAAAGCAAACAGATTAACATTATCTATTATTATGCCTGACCTTGGACAGCTCTGATTTAGCTCAAATTGCCTCTTACTGTCCAGGTCACAGAATATGGGGGTGACCCAGCTTAAATGGTTAAATGGTGGGGTGTATTTGTATAACATTTTGATTTTTTTTGTATACACACATACACACACATACATGCAAACACACACACCATGCATACAAAACCAGTGAAATTTTCTGGTTCTCTAAAACTTTGATTTTTTTAGGCTTCCCTTGGGGAAGTCCAAAATCTGAGAAAAATATGAGGGGTTCTTTGATTATTCTTCAAGTCTACTTAATTTATCTGTTTTATCATTGGATCCTCATGGCAAGTCCACTCATTCACTACAATTTTATAGATGAGAAAGGGGCAACCAGGTCACTCAATGAATAAAGTACCAGGCCTGGAGTGAAGAAGACTCATTTTTCTGAGTTCAAAACTTTACTCAGTCACATACTGGCTGTTTGCCTCAGTTTCCTCATCTGTAAAATGAGCAGAAGAGGGAAATAGCTAAACCACTTCAGTATTTTTTTGCCAAAAAAAGCCTAAATGGGATCATGAAAAGTTGGACAGATGAAGAAAAATGAGGCTCATTGAGAAGAAGGACCATGTCAGAGATCATCCAGAGCCAGGGCTAGAATATAGTCCAGTTATCTTCCTCCCCAGGGAGTGGGTGGGAACAGTGATCCAACTGGGTTGGGGTCCTGTCATTCTTGGACATATTGTACCCTGTTTAACTCCTCCTTTCTCTAGGGGGAAATTTGGAGAAGTTTGCACATGTACAGAGAAAGCCACAGGCCTCAAATTGGCTGCAAAGATCATCAAGAAGCAAAGCCCAAAAGACAAGGTGAGTTCTATTGGGGCAGCAGGTAGATCTTGTTTATATTCCTGTCTTTTGGGAGTGAATGGAGCACTGGCAGGCTGGGTGACACTAGGAGGAACATGGTTCTTCAGGGATACTGTCTTTCCCAATTCACTCCTTCTATCACACCTGCCCTTTCTCTCCCCTTCAGATGACTATAAATAGAGAGCTCTGTGGAGGGAATATCAGAACTGCAGACCTTCTAATTTCTCCCTATTTATGGCTCCTTCTGGATGATCAAACTCTAGACTTTCACTTGATCCAACTAGGGTGGTTTGAGGGCCCTTTCTCTGCCCCTCATCCCTGTCCTAGGCAGGAACCTAGCCTGTATAATTCCAGTACCTAAGTACAGACCTGCAAGCAGTGAGGCATTTGTTTAAGGCTTAGTAGTCATGAAGATAATGATGAACATGAGAATAGTGATAATGATATTGGCAATGGAAGTGGTGATGATGATGGAGGTTATGGGTATAATGATGGTGATAGTGATGGTGATGAGGATAATGATGATGGTGGTGATGGTGATGGAAATAATGGTGGTGGTGATGGGGATGGAGATAATGATGATGGGGAGAATGATGATGGTGGTGATGGGGATGGAGATAATGATGATGGGGAGAATGATGATGATGGTGATGGGGATGGAGATAATGATGATGGTGGTGATGGGGAGGGGATAATGATGATGGGGAGAATGATGATGGTGGTGATGGGGATGGAGATAATGATGATGGGGAGAATGATGATGGTGGTGATGGGGATGGAGATAATGATGATGGTGGTGATGAGAATAGAGGTAATGATGATGGGGAGAATGATGATGGTGGTGATGGGGATGGAGATAATGATGGTGTTGGTGATGGGGATGGAGATAATGATAATGGTGATGATGGGCTTAGGAATAATGATGATGGTGATGATGGTGATGGGAATAATAATGATGGTGCTGAAGGTGATGGGGATAATGATGATGGGGTGGTGGGGATGGAGGTGATGATGATGATGGGGATAGTGATGGAGATGATGATGATGGTGGTGATGGTGATGGGGATAATGATGATGGTGCTGAAGCTGATGAGGATAATGATGATGGTGCTGAAGGTGATGGGGATAATGATGATGGTAGTGATGGGGATGGAGATAATGATGATGGGGAGAATGATGATGGTAGTGATGGGGATGGATATGATGATAGGGGTAATGGTGATGGGGAAAATGATAATGGTAGTGATGGGGATGGGGATAATAATAGTGGTGATAAGGATAGAGATAATTATGATGGGGGTGATGGTGATGGGGATAATGATAATGGTGGTGATGGGGATAATGATAATGGTGGTGATGGGGATGGGGATAATGATGATGATGAGGATAGTGATTGAGATCATAATGATGGTGGTGATGGTGATGGAGATAATTATGATGGGGGTGATGGTGATGGGGTTAATGATGATGGTGGGGATGGGTATGATGATGGGGATAATAATGATGGGGTTGATGGGGATAATGATGATGGTGGTGATGATGATGAGGATAATGATGATGGTGGGGATGGGAATGGGGATATAATGATGGTGGTGTTGTGATGGGGATAATGATGATGGTGATGATGGGGATGGGGAAAATGATTATGGTGCTGAAGATGATGAGTATAATGATGGTGATGGGGATTGTGGTGGTGAGAATGATGATGGTGGTGATGGGGATGGGGATAATGATGATTATGGGGATGGGGATGGGGATAATAATGGTAATGGGGATGGGGATGGGGATAATGATGGTAATGGGGATGGAGATGGGAATAATGATGATGGTGGTGATGGTCATAGGGATAATGATGCTGGTGGTAATGGTCATGGGAATAATGATGATGGTGGTGATGGGGATGATGATAGGGATAATGATGATGGTGCTGAAGATGATGGGTATAATGATGGTGATGGTGATTGTGGTGGTGAGAATAATGATGGTTGTGATGGGGACGGGGATGGGGATGCTGATGGTGATTATGATGAAGATGGTGATGATGGTGGTGTTGAAAAGGATGAGGGTAGTAATGGTGGTCATGATAATGCTCATGATGGTGAGGCTGCTGCAGAGTTAATGGTGGTCAATATAATGATTGGTAGTGATAATGATGATGGTGTTAATGGTAGTGGTGGAGATGATGATACTGTTGCAATTTTGATGATGGTATGATGAATATGGAAATATGTTTAGCAAAATTGCATATGTTTAACCTATATCAGAGGGAATATATTTGAAATACTAGATTTTGCAAAGGTGAATGCTGAAAATTATCTTTGCATGTATTTGGAAAAATAAAAAGTTATTTAAAATATTAATGATGCTGGTGAATATAGGAACTAAGATGGAAGTTGTGGTAATGATGATAGAAATGATCATGATAATAACAAATAGGGGGGAGAAAAGTGTCTTGTGATGATGTTGGTAGTGGTGAGTGATGTAATTGATAATTTCTTTGATTGTTTCTGGAATCCAGGAGATGGCATTGTTGGAAATCGAGGTGATGAACCAGCTAAACCACCATAATCTTATCCAGCTCTATGCTGCCATCGAGACCTCACATGAGATCATCCTCTTCATGGAATTGTGAGTGAACAATTATGGGTAGGGCAGGGATTCTCTGAGAAGATTGAGGAATTTCACTTACACCTGAGCCTTCAATCTGATCTCCACTTTGGCCTTCCCTGAAGAACTGTAGACCCCTAGTGCTAGACCCACCCTAGGACAGTCAATCCTGCCAAACATCCAGCCAGTGTGGAGTAGGAGGAAGGGTTCTGTATTTGACTCCGTAGGTTTGGGTTCAACTTCTGGCTTCCCATATCAGCAACCATTTGCTCAGGAAACATCTGTAGGGCCATGTGCTCTGTACTGGGGAAGTCACAAAGTTTAGATGAGATAGGCTCTCTGCCCCTCATAGAGTTCACCTTCTAGTGGAGGCGGGGGCAAAGATGCAGACACATTTGCTATTATATACAATATAATTTTCATATGTACATGAGTGAGGCAAATAAAATACTTTGGGAGATCAGAATAGTGTTAGGGAAGAGTAGAAGCCTTCAAGGGTCCACAGGATTCCAACAAGCAAAAAAAAAAAAAAAAAAAAAACAAGTTGGGAGAACATTCCAGGTATAGAAAATAGTATCTGATCAAAGGCATTTGTCAATATAAGCTGTCTCGGGAGAAGTCCAGCTTGGAGAGAGCATTGAATATAGGACTAGAAAGTAAAGTGTTGCCAGATAATTGAGGGCCTTGAATGCCAAGAAAAGAACTGTAAATTTTGACTGATGATAAGGAGTCACTAGAGTTTTTGAGTAGGAGTATGACCACAGATTTATAAACAGGGAAGAATTTTCTGGCAAAAGGAAAAAAGACAGATTGAAGGAGGGAGGAGGAAATAGGAAGAATCTAGGCAGATGTTAATGAGAGTCCACACAACAGGAGTGACAGGAGGAGATAGATGAGGTATGAGAGAGAATTCAGACACAAAACTGACAGGTTGACTGGATAGGAGAGGGCAAGGAGAAAGAAGAGCCAACGGTTGTGTCGAGATTTGGGTGAAAGGAAGGGCACTGCCAGATTGGGACTCTGAGAGAAGTGAAGTTTGGGCAGAGTAGAGCCGCTATGGGAAGTACTGTCGGGCCAGAAAGGTGGGGTGCTGCCAGATTGTAGAGGGCCTTGCATGCTGGGCAAAACTATTTGCTCTTCGGCCACGTGATCCTGGGCAAGTCACAATCTTAACCTGAGCCTCAAATTCCCCATCTGTAAAATGGGACGGATAATCCTCATGCTATTAACTTTCACAGAGCTGTGTGAGGAATTCAGATAGAAATGTCAGCTTCGGTGATGATTATTATTGGATGGGGCTGGATGGGAAGAGAGGGCGGCTGGACACTGGGGTCACGATGGTATCTTACACACCCAGTGTGGAGGGCGGAGAGCTGTTCGAGAGGATTGTGGATGAGGACTACCAGCTGACGGAGGTGGATACCATGGTGTTCGTCAGGCAAATCTGTGAGGGGATCCTCTTTATGCACAAAATGAGAGTCCTTCACTTAGACCTCAAGGTACCTGGAGTGCCAGAGCCAGCCTTGGGTCAGTGGGCCAGGGAAGGAGGGGAGAGTCAGGCATGGAGTGTCCTATGGGCCCCACTTGGGTGGAGCATTGTCCTGAGCTTGTAGAACTTACATGGGGGAGAGAAGCCCTGCCTTCTGGGAGTTTTCCAGACTTACTTTAGGTATCTCTAAAATGGGAATAATAATTCTTGCATTCCCTGCTTCATAGGCTGAATGAGGAAAGCCCTTTATAAATATTAAGCTCTACAGAATTCAAAATATGAATAATAATTATTATAGCCTAGCAGGGGAGACAAAATGGACTAGCTCATAGAGGGGTACTGTCCTGCGCCAGTGCCAGAATCTCGCACTATTAGAATGTTATCCTTATCATTATTAACACCAGAGTTTATCAGAACTTTTGCTGGGAACAAATTTTGATTTGAGGAAACAGGGAGAGAGGCCCAAGCCCAGAATACTGTCAGAGCAGGATAGACCGGCCTGGGCTGGGGCGGGACCAATAGCTGGAAAATGGTGCTGACAGAGGGTACCTCGGGGGATGGGCCTGAATGGAGACAAACTCCCCCAATATCACCAAATACCTCTTGGGTGCACGTTATAAAGAAGTAAAGGGAGAGAGATGCCCTTCCCCCTCCCCAGAGGGACATTCAGACGATGGCAAGATTCAGAATGTGAGGAGGGATGTTGGAACACAGAAGGTCAGAGTGGGAGATGATCCTTAGAAAACTGAACGTCCGAACTTGGGGTGCGGGAGGTCTAGTGGGATGTTAGAACCAGAATGTTAGCACAGATCAGCAGAGCTGGGAAGGACCATGGAACGTCAGAGTGGGAGATATCAGAACGGCAGAACTTGGGGGACAAGGGGGGCCTAGTGGGATGTTAGAAAGTTAGCACAAGATTGACAGCTGGGAGAGACCTTGCCATATAGAATGGCAGAGCTGAGAGGTCCTTACACAAACAGAATGTCAGAACTGGAAGGGGAAGGAGGGCTCCTAGAGTGTTAAAACAGAAGTTAGATCACGGAATGTCAGAAGCTAGGTCGGCAGAGCTGAAAGGGACCTTGAACCCAGAGTGTCAGGGGTGTAGTGCTTAGAAAATAGAATATCGTAACTCAGAGCAATGGGAGGCCCAGTAGAATGTTAGTCCCTGGACTGGCAGAGCAGGCGGCTTTAACAGAATATGAGAACAAAGGCTGGAAGGAACAGTGGAGACCATCCGCCTCGCTTTAGAAATGGGAAAAAGGCCCGCAGTGGGGACCAGGGTCATATAAGTGAGTGTCAGGGCTGGTATTAAAAGCTTATGGCTTGGAGCCTTGAAGAAAATTTGAAGAGTTGAAGGAGAGTGGGGGGGCCTTCTCCCAGGGAGTACCTTGAGATTATTTGGGGAGTGGGGTGGCAGGTGGTGCTGGGACAGGCCTCCTGGCCAGGGCAGAAATAGGAGCCTCTGGGTCTGAGGGGCTGTGTGGGTGTGGGGGCCTTGTCCTGTCTCTGCAGCCTGAGAACATATTATGTGTCAGCACCACGGGACACATGGTGAAGATCATCGACTTTGGCCTGGCACGGAGGTACCCCTCCCCTCCTCCCGACCCTTTCCTGTCCCTCCCCCCAAGGGTTGGTGGGTGGGGTAGGGAAGAGCCACTTTTCCCCAGCCCTGTGACCTCCTGCTCGGTTGGGGAGGGGAGGGCAGGCCAGCGGAAGGGGAGTGACCCGGTTTGCGGTCTGCAGTCTTCCCAGGGGTTTGGCCAGGAGTTTGAGAACACGAGCATGCCCTGTGCTTGGGCTTCCTGGCCGGGCGTCTGGGATATGCAGGGACAGGCGGGGGGTGGAGCAAGGCGGGAACAGCCCTTGGGGAGCCCACACCCATCCACTGACTCCCCCTCCCCTTCTCATCCAGGTATAATCCCAATGAGAAGCTCAAAGTCAACTTCGGGACCCCTGAGTTCCTGTCTCCAGAGGTGGTGAATTACGACCAAATATCCGACAAAACGGACATGTGGAGTATGGGCGTGATCACCTACATGCTGTGAGCTGGGCCTTTCCTGGCACCCGGGGAAAAGGGGGCAGAAAGGAGAGTGGGTGGGAGTGGGGCCTGGCTGGCTGTGTCCAGAGTGCTGGGTGGGGAGCCAGCAGGGGCGCCTTGCCTGCCACTTTTATTCTTCACCACCCTGGTGTGTGCTGGGCCTTCCCGTCTGGGAAACGAGGGATCTCCCAAACCCTTCCCAGCTCTCTCCAAACCTGGGAGTCGGAAGGCCCTCTGTGGGAGCCAGGGTTCTCCAAGTGCACGATGGAGGTAACAATAGCTCACCAGGAGGTGGATAGCTCCAAAACTGGCCTTAGAGTCAGGAAGAGTCCCCCTCTGACACCTGCTGGCTGTTTGACCTGGGCAAGGTGACCCAGACTCTCAGTGCCCAAGATAATTCTCTGAGGTGATAGGTTGAAAAACAGTTGCCAAGAGGCATTGGGGAAGGCAATGTCCTTTCTGGGATTTCCAGTATCCATCACATCTCCGATCTGAATCCCAGACCAGACAGATCCCTATTATCATTAATAATAATTCCCATTTCTACAGCAAGATTGGATCATTAAGTATTTTAGGCTTGTTACAGAAGAAAAGGACTTAAAATGCAATCCCTTATTTCTCATTAAGGTTATTTCATTTGCTCACCTTCTTGAGGTTAGTAAAGGAGAGAGAGGGAAAGAGAAGGAAAAATAAATCAGACTTTCAAGAGAGGAACTAATTTCTCTGAGACCCAGAGGTGAATTAGTAGTCTCAAAAAGGCAGAATTTAGAGCCCAGTGTTCTAGTCCCAGATGCTGGAGGTTGAGAAAAGGAGCAGGAGGTTGTGAACTTCCAGGGAAGCATCCAGGACTGGAGGAAGAATAAGCCTTCACGCCACAGGGTGCTTCCTGCTGCCTGTCGAGCAGAGGATCAGATGTCTTCTGGGCAGGCTGGGACAGGCAGTCCCTCTGCAGGGCTCAGAGGCAGCTGGGACATCAGAAAGAATTCTTCCTGTGTGAGTCCCAAGCCCACTGCTGACTTGCTGGGTGACTGCGGGCAAGTCTATTCCCTTTTGTGGGCCTGAGATTTCCGTCTCTAAAATGCAGATGATAACACTTCCCTTCCAGTGGCAGAATGACGTAACAGAGGTGAAGCTCTTATACCCAAGTGCCACGCAGAAATAAGTTAGTATTTATGGTTTGCTGTTGTTCAGTTGTTTCAGTCCCGGCTCTTTGTGACCCCATTTCTTGGAATGGTTTGCCATTTCCTTCTCAGCCCTTTTTACGTATGAGGAAACTGAGGCAGACAATGTTGGTTCAGTGACTTGCTCAGGGTCACACAGCTAGCAAATTTCTCAGAACAGATTTGAGCTCAGTACGATGAGTCTCTTGATTTCAGCCCCAGCCCTAGCAGATTTAAGATTTAAAAAATGCCTTTTTACAAATACCACCTCATTTGTTCTCACAACAACTTTGGGAAGTAGGTGGTATTTTTAACTTCATTTTAGAGATGAGGAAATTGAAGAAGTCACAGGTTAGGTCATTTGCTTAGCAAGTAAGTGTCGGAACTCAGTTCTTCCTGATTTCATGTTGAGTGATCTGTTCACTTTGGGAGCTATCCATCTATTATTCCAATTAATGATAGATGATGAAGTATGATATATGAGGTAGCATGTCATAGTAGCTAGAGATATAGCTTCAGAGCCAAGATAGACCTGGACTCAAGTCTTCCCTCTAACATGTCCTATCTATATGAATGTGAACCAGTTACTAGCTCCCTAGATTCAATTTGCATTGATAGAGGATCTGGGCTCTGTTTCTTAAAAAAATATATTGGCATCCTTTGTTCTTATATCACTTACATTTTCCATTGTATCCTTCTCCTCACTCCCAGAGAGCCTTTTCTTATAACAAAGAATTAAAAAGGAGGAAAAAAAAGAAAAAAAATTTCAGCAAAACTAATACATTAACCAGATCTTATTACAAACATACATTACAAACTCACATTTCTATTGCATTTTAAGTCTTTTTTTCCCTGTAACAAGCCTGTGAGACAAGCCTGCAAAGAAGGGGGGAAAACAAATTCTTCTAGCTCTTCTTTGAGGTCAACAGTGGTCATTGCTATGTCATAGCATTTAATTTTGTCTTTTTTTTTTTAAACTTCTCACCACTTTTTCTGAACTTGCCTCACTATGGTGTTCCTCTCCACTCCCAACCTGTATTGTCCCTAAAATCCCTAGTAAAACATCCCACTTTTTTCTTTTTTGGAAGTAGGGGCATTTAACAGCATAGCACAAAAAACCCATAAATTGTAGCCTTTTCTTCTGAAAAAAAATTTGGGCCAAGATCCCAGAGTTCATTCCTCTTTCTTCATTCATTCATTCCACAAATAGCTATTAAGCACCTACTGTGTATGTTGAACTGGTTTCAGTTTGCAGTTTATTAGAAAAAAATCATATAATCATGACTTGAAGCTAAAAAGGCATCAGATTTAATTACAGAATCTAGTCTAGCTCATCTCTGAATAGGAATCATCTATACAAATCCTTGACCTGGTGGTCACACCCCAATTATTGGAAAAGAGACTCATTACCGCTTAGGTAGAGGTTCTTCCCCCTCCCCAATAGTATTTTATTTTTCCAAATACATGCAAAGATAGTTTTCAACATTCACTTTTCTAAGATCTTGTGTTCCAATTTTTTCTCTCTTCCTCCTGTTCCTCCCCTGTTCCCTCAAGACAGCAAATGATTTGATATAGAATAAACAAGTACAATTAAGGCAGGGGTTCTTAATCTAGCATTTGTTAACTTTTTTAAAAAACTATTTTGAGTACTTTGGTTCAGTGTAATTGGATTCCTTTGTAATCCTATGCATTTTATTTCATGATTCTGAGAAGTCTATTAGCTTTTTTACTAGGCTGTGTGTGTGGGGGGGGTGTCAGAACACAAAGTTAAGAACCCCTGAGATTTCTGAGGGAAGTCATTTTTCCCCTTTGAGACAGTCTTCATGCTGGAAAGCTTTTCCTTCCATCCTAAGGCATTTGAAGTTCTGCTGCTCTGACTTTTTCCTTCTCCCTCTCCTCTTCCCTCCTATCCTTTCTTCCTACTCACACTCCCCCTCCCACCCTTCCTGGCAGGCTGAGTGGCCTCTCCCCATTCCTGGGAGATGATGACACTGAGACCCTCAACAATGTCCTGGCTGCCAATTGGTATTTTGATGAAGAGACCTTCGAGACCATCTCCGAGGAGGCAAAGGACTTTGTATCCAAGCTCATTATCAAGACCCCCGGGTGAGACCTGAGCCCCTGTCATGGTTCCCACCCTACATTCATCTCTGTGACCCCACCCTGACCCAGTCCCCTTCATTGCTTTAAATCGCCCACACAAAGCTTGGTTCTGGTTCTGCTCCTTACTCACTGTGTGCAAATCCCTTTCCCTACCTGGGCTCCCCAGCCGGGACATGAGGTTGGACTAGATCCTTGGTTTTCAAAGTGTTGTCCTGGGATCCCTGGAAATCCACAAGAACCTTTTAGGAAATCTGTGCAGTCAAAACTATTTTTATAGGACTACTAGGATATTTTAATATCTAATATAGTGAATAAAATAAATATAGTTAATTTCCAAAATAGTAAATAAATTACACAATAGGGGCAGCTAGGTGGTGCAGTGGACAGAGCACGAGCCCTGAATTCAAATCTGGCCTCAGACACTTAACACTCCTAGCTGTGTGACCCTGGGCAAGTCACTTAACCCCAGCCTCAGGAAAAAAATAAAAAATAAAAAAAAATTACACAATAGCAAAGGTCTTTGGAGGGGACCTCAATAATTTTTAAGAGTATAGACTAAAGTTTTAAGAATGGGACTACAAAGCTTGAGAACCACTAGGCTGTGATGAGAATGGTCCCTGAAGTCCCCTCCAGCCTCGGCATGCTGGGATTCTTTGATGTCCAGCTCTGTCCCCCCTCCCTTCCCTCCGTGGGTCTGGGAGATGTGGGTCAGGAGGCTCCGCAGAGGCTGGGCAGCGTGCATTGGACTCTGACGGAGCCCCCTTCCCTTCCACTGCCTCCTTAGGGACCGGATGAGTGCGGCTCAGTGTCTGGCACATCCCTGGCTCAACAACCTGGCGGAGAAAGCCAAGCGCTGTAACCGCCGCCTCAAGTCCCAGATCCTGCTCAAGAAATACGTGATGAAGCGCCGCTGGAAGGTATTTGGGTCAGCAGAGGGGACAGGAGGAGTGGGGGGGGGGTCAAGCTGCCCCGAGCTCAAACTCCCTTTTCTGTTGGGGCAAGTGACCTTCCCACAGTCACCTAGTAAGTAACGGTACCAGAAATAACACCTGACTTCAAAGGAGCATCTCTTTCTACCACCTTTAACTGCTGCTGGAGTGACAGACTTGTTTAGTCAGTCAAACCACTGCTTATCTATTTATTAAGTGCCAGGCCCTGGGCTGAGTACTGAGGATAAAAAGAAAGGCAAAACACAGTTTCTGCTCTCAAGGAGCTGACATTCTAACGTGCAAGAACCCTCCCATACATTCAAGAGATGTACCCCGTGAATCACAGAGGATCATAGCACTAGTGCCATCTAATATTAATAACAATAATAGCTAGCCCTTCTACAGAGCTTTACGGTTCACCAAAGGTTTTACAAACAGTATCTCATTTGATGCTCACAACAAGCCTATGATCCCAAATTACAAGAGAGAAACCTGAGGTAGAATGACTTGCCAAGGGCCTCCCTTGCAGCCAGAAAATATCTGAGGACTTGAACCCTGGTCTTCCTCTCTTTCTAAGTCTGCTGACCTATCAGCTGTGCCAGTTAGAGGCCTGTGATTTGATGCAATTTAACAAACATTTTCCAAACCTGAACTCCAGACGGGGCCTTCACATAAAGATTAAGAGAGATCTTGTGCACAATAGTGACAACTGAAATAAGGACAAAAGTAAAGCCTTGTCAGGATGCCGCCTCCGGGGCCCTCAGAGGCAGCAGACTCACGGTGGTCTTGCTGGCCTGGGAAAGCTGTGAGAACAGCTCGGTGCCAGACCAGGTGCCACTCGGGAGAACCAGCCTGGCTGAACGCAGAGAGGATGCCCACATACAAGGGGGTTTGACTCACACCTTATGAAAACCCTTCTGTGATGGCTTTTGTCAGGGAGCTGATCGAATTCCTGAAGAATTGAAGAAAAAAAACAAAAGTTATTGCCATTTTTTTTTTCATTTGTTTGGGGTTTACAAAGAATTTTCCTCAAGATAAATTTAGGCCTAAGTGTAACCAGGGGAGGACAATCAGGGCTTTGTTCTAGGGTGCTGAAATCTAGAGGGCACCAAAGTATATGCATTCCTCTGGTGGAGCTGACACTTAGAAATATTTAACTTAGCATTATTAGAACTGCATTGTCTCTAAGAGGTTAATGAGGGGGAGTCTTTCCTGTTTGCTATTTGCTCCAGGTGCTATTATTATTATTTTACAAAAGAGAAAACTGCACCTCAAAAGAACAAAGGGACTTGCACAAAATCACATAATTAGTAAATAGCAGAGATGGAATTTGAGCTGAAAGCTCCTCCCTCCGGAGTCAGTATTCTTTTTGATACAGGCCAGGTGTGATCCATGCTACGGGATAGGTACCTCAAAGTGATTTAGGGTAGCAAGTGAGGACAGGGAAAATCACTTCCCTCTGGGAGGAATCAGGGCAGGCTTCCTGGAAGGGGCAATAGCCCAGTTGGGCCTTGAAGGATTTTGATAAATGGATGTGGATGGACCAGTGGTATAATAAATGTAAGTGTCCTTAGGGCCCTCAACCTTTGAAAGGATCTTCGGGGCAGAAAGCCCATGTCCTGACTGGATACTGTTCTCTCCTAGAAAAATTTCATCGCCGTGAGTGCTGCCAACCGTTTCAAGAAGATCACCAGCTCAGGAGCCCTGATGGCTCTGGGGGTCTGAGGCCGGGGGGCTGTGTGGAGGCTGCATCAGAACAACCCGGAGAGCCTCAGGGGGCCGAGGGCCCTGCATCTGGGAGGGCCTGAGGGCAAGGGGCAGGCCCCCAAGGAAAGGACAGTCGGGAGGACAATGACTAGAGCTTGCGCTTGGTGGACTTGCCTCATAACCCGGGCCGACCCATTCTCCGGCTCAGGGTGGGGGCTTCCCCTGCCAAAAGGTGACCAGATCCATATCCCTCCTGTCCCCCAAGAATCTTCCTCTCCCAGCCCCCAACACAACCCACCCTCTGGGTCCTGTCCTGCTTCCCTGACCGGACGCCACCTCATACATAGGCTTCATAGGATTTCAGGCAAGAAGGGACCCTAGAGATCCATAGACATCCATACAGATGGGGAAACTGAGGGAGCCGGAGAGGGGAAGTGACTGCCTGGGGCCGGAGGGCGGGGCCGGGCCTGGAACCCAAGTCTCCTGACTCCAGATTCTGTGCACTCGTTTCTCCTCCCGGGTCCTGCTCTCTGAGCACTGGAAGGGTTTTGTGGGAAGGTCCCTCTCCCCTGCTGGGGTATGGAGCCCATGATTCAGAAGGAACAGGACTGATTAAACCCCATCCAGTTTTCACTCCAGAAACCATGCTGACGTCCGGACCTTGTATCCCATGTCATCTCCAAGTAGCTTCCTTTTCCAATTGCTTTTCCCACCCTTTAGCCTCTAGGGGAGCTAATGGCTCATTCTTGGGGCTAGGAGGTGGGCGTAGCTCATGGTCAGACTTGGGGGCCCTTGGAAACAGGAGGACACATTAGGGCAGAAGGAAAAAAGAGCTGAATTTGGGGTCATGAGACCTGGATTCGAATTCTGGTTCTGCTACTGATTACTTGTGGTACCTTCAGAAGTCACTACTTCTGGACCTCAGTTTCTTCCTCTGTAGGTGGGAGGATTTTGCTAAGTGTTCTCTAAGTTCCCTTTCAACTCTAAATCCTATGATCCTGGGAGCCCAAATGCTCCCAGTTTTCCTTACCATGAAGGGTACCCAGACTCTACACCACTGGTGCTGGGTGAGCTCTACAGCTGGGTGGGGAAATCCAGGGAAAAGTTCCTATTATGCCAGAAGGCTCATTGCACAGGAAGGAAGGAAGGAAGCCCCTGACCCAGATCCCAGGAGGAGTCCCTAGCCGGGGGGTGAGGGTGGGGGAAGACAGACAAGGGCTTTGTGTTTTCTGCCCCCTCCCCGGCCTTCCCGAGCCACCAACAGAGGCAGAGAGGGAGCCTTCCTCCTCCCCACAAAGGATTCCCCCACATTGTGAGTGTCCAGAGAGGCTGCAGTGCTAATGCAGACCAGCTGGGCCCCCAGCCGGCCTTCTCACCCCAATGAAAGCATCATTTCACAGTGACCACCAACAGGCAGGAACTTCTGTGTGTGAGTGAGCCAGAACTCAGCCGGAGGGCAGCCCTGCCCTTCCCTATGTCCCTTCTCCCTCTCTCCCCCCCCCCCCATACACATCCCACCACAGGTCAGCGAGAACCTGTGAAAACAGAGGTGGGGGCAGGGCACTCCAGCAGCCTCCTAACAGAGTTAGCCAGCTCTCGTCGGTCTGCTGTGCAGAAGCCTCTGCCACCTCTCCTTCCTGTGCAATCCCAGATGGTACAGTGACATGAGCAGGCTCTTTAGGCGACATCTTCGCCACCCAGAAGTGTCCAGGACAGCCTCCCTGCGCATCCCAGCCTCCCACCTAGGCTTGGTCTAGGAGTGACGTCACTGCTGGACCATTATAGTGAAGTTACATGGAATGGTGGCGATGTTACAACAGCCTGGGGTGATGAGGGCTGGGAGGGTGGGCCACCTCCTCAGAACCAAGAGGAGATTTAAGAGCTCTGGCTTTCATGTAAATAAATGTACAGGTTGAACAGCATCAGTCTGAATATGGGGAGGGGAAAAAGGTGGAAGCCTGGGCAAAGGGCATGGTTCTCCCATCACCGCTCTGTCAGACCAGGGCAGTAGCTCCTCTGTTCTCCAGATCACATTAACTCCGAGCTCCTTTCTCTGTCCCTTGAAGATGGCCCTTTCCCTTATCCTAAAATTTTAGAGACTATCGTTCTCCCCCCAAATTCCCTGGTTCCACATACATACAGAGTTTATTTACAAAGAGTGGGGAAACGAAAGCTTGTGAAGGGGTAGGGATTTGTCCCTCCCCTGCTCTGTGGAAGAGCCATCCAAGTCATCTCATTCCCCAGCCTAGGGCTGTTTCCATTGTAGAAAGAAGGGTGATGTTTGCCTCTTTAAGGCAAAGATCTGTAGGCTGAAGAGGGAGAGTTATCCCCTAGAGCCTTAGACCCTGCAGAAAAGGTAGGACAGGTGGGATCATTCGTCAGAGGAAAGGGGAAGGGATTTAGCTAAACTCTCACTGCCCAGAGAGTAGAGCTTGTAAGCATGGGAGTCAGTCAGTTCTTAGCTTGTTTGACTTCAGAGAAAGTCCAGCTAACAAGGTTTGTAGGATAAGAGGGATTTAGTGCAAAATCATAGTGGGTGGTCAGAGAATTTTCCCCAGGGATCAAAGAAACTTTAAAGCTCCCAGGAGTTCCCTGGCCTCCAATCCAGCCTTTTACTCCACCTGCCATTTGGATCATCTCCACCACTTCCTCTTCCCCTGGTCCTATTTATTCCCCACCCAGGCAGAGTCGCCACCCAGTGAGGGTGGGATGAGTCATTTGGGGAGGCTGGGGTGGGGAGATCAGCCGTGGGTCTGCTACAGAGAGAAGGGAGTGTGGTGGTCCGGCCAGGACTAGTGAGTTAATGGGGTGGGGCATCCGGCTCTGCCAGGGAGTGGTTCAGTTTTCTGGTAGGCAAAGGCCCAAGGTTTAGGCCTTGGGAGCCAACCAGGGGGATGGATGCCCTCTCTGAGCCCTTTCCTGTGGGGCAATGAGGCATGATACAAACTGTATAAAATATGGTGATGGAGCAATATTGGTTGTGCTACTTTCTGCCCATGTGATATTAGGATAGTCATTTAAGCTCCCTAGGTCTCACGGATCCCAGATCCATAAAAATAGAGGGGTCAGAACCACCCAATACAGTTTTACAGATGAGGAAATTGAGACCCATGGAGATTTAAGTGATTTATTTCAGTAACCTTCGGTTGTAAAATAAAGGAGTTAGATGATTCCTAAGATGTCTTCTAATCCGAAAACTGTGATAGTGTGATCTGCCCTCTCTATCTCCCAGGAAAGGACCCCCAAAAGAATTTCTCCCTCTTGTTATCCGCAGATATATGGCCCCATTTCTTTCTTGGAAAGTTTCTCATAAGTCTCTATGAGACCTATGAGCTTATGTCATCCATCCTATGTAATCTATGTGTTTGATCCATCTAGGGAACAGTAATGACAATATTAGCTTATGTGTCTATAATATATAAGACACGTATCATGGGACTATCTACATATATTTATATATGCACACATGTATATGTATATAGATTTGTATGCATGTGGGTATGGGTACAGACATGTGTAAGTTCATGTGTATATGAGAGAGAAAGAGAGAAAGAGAGAGACAGAGAGAGAGAGGGGGGGGAGGGAGAGAGGGAGAGAGAGAGGGGGGAAGGAGAGAGGGAGAGAGGGAGAGGGGGGGGAGGGAGAGAGGGACAGAGGGAGAGAGAGGGGGGGGAGAGAGAGAGAGAGAGAGAGAGAGAGAGAGAGAGGAGGAGGAGAGAGAGAGAGAAAGAGGGGAAGAGAGAGAGGAGGAGGAGGAGAGAGAGAGAGAGAGAGAGAGAGAGAGAGAGAGAGAGAGAGAGAGAGAGAGAGAGAGAGAGAGAGAGAGAAAAGAAGAAGAAGAAGAAGAAGAAGAAGAAGAAGAAGAAGAAGAAGAAGAAGAAGAAGAAGAAGAAGAAGAAGAAGAAGAAGAAGAAGAAGAAGAAGAAGAAGAAGAAGAAGAAGAAGAAGAAGAAGAGAGAGGGAGGGAAGGAGGGAGGGGAGAGAGAGATGGATAGGTATGATCCACTCTGCAGAGAATAGAAGAGCCAAGCTGGTAATACCAGCAGCCTAGCTGGGGGTTGAAGGGAGGGGAAAAGAGGACTCAGGATTGAGCCAAAAACTGTGCTCTCTCTCCTCCAATTCCCAAGTAGGGTATTAGGCCAGAATTCTCTCTATCTACCACCTCTTAAACATCTCTAGTTTAGGAGCATGAATCTGAGTTCAGAAGGAAAGTTCTTTCCCTGATGGCTCTCAAGGGGGATGGGCAGCTTCCTTGGCTCATCCTCCCAGCTTAGCTCCTTCCCACCAAATGCTGGTCATACAAAAGACCGTCATGATTAGCAAATACTGAGTAAACTCACTTGTTCAAACAAAGCAGCGAACAGAAATTTAATTTCTAAAGATCAGACTATATCAAAGGATACCCAAGAGTAAATGAGCTCTTCCACTGGAAGCCAGATAAAATCTTAGCTCAAGTCAGAAGAGCGTGATCTCTGAGATGGATGGTGGAACAGGGAACTCCCCTGCCTGAGATCACGCTCTTCTGATTTGAGCTAAGTGAAGGATTCTCTCAGTAGCTTTTCAAAAGTTCCCATTTCTTTTTTCTTTCTCTTGGCCACCTCCCGCAGTCCTGTCTCAAAGCACCTGCAGCTCCCGCCCCTCCACAGGTAAGCAAGATTGGGCCCCCAATTCTCTCAGTCAATCAGGAGTCACACGTTCCCGTGCTCCGGACTGCTCCCCCTATCTCATCTGGACGGGGAATGACGTTTCCCTCACAGTAATCCCCTATGGCAGGTAGTATTGTTCCACTGTTACAGAAGATGAAAAGAGGGTCACAGATGTACTGTGGTTTTCCCACAGCCATGCAGATGATTTTGAGGATAATTTATCCTGCTGGTGATCATTACTAATAATACATTTCTATGACTGTGAAGTTTCTCACCAGGTCCCAGAATAGGTGATGTGACTGCTACTCTTCTCATATTGACAGACTAGAAAACAAGAGGCTAAGGCAGGGGGATGGAGCCTGCTTCTCTACTGAGCAAAGCTTTGTCCTTTTCAAAGCACTTTCCTGTGCCCCAGCTCTTTTGAATTCCCACCTGTACCCCTGCTGTGGGGGAGGCAGGACAAGTATTCTTCCCATTTTACAGACGGGGTAAATGAGGACCAGAGGAAATAATTTATCCAGGAAACTCGGCGTAAAATCAGTATTGGAGATGAGGAAACAGCAGTGGGGATGATGATGGGGGGGGGGGGTTGAGATGACTAGAGTCCATGTGTAGAATAATATGGCTCCCCCAATCTAGAGCTGAGGGCATGAATTGGGGTCGGGGTGGGGAGCAGGGAACTAAGCACTCTGGGACTCGTGTCCTCCATCTCCCTTCCCCTTCCTGGACCTGAGCTGAGGTTTTCTGGGGGGCCCGCTCCCACCCCCGTCCCGCACTGGCGTCAGCCGCTAGCAGCCCAGCCCTGGCAGGGACCCCAGAAGTGTCGCTCTCACCAGATCTCCCGGCCTGCCAGGGAGGTGGGGCCTGGGGGAAATGGGGTGGTGGCGGTAAAGGAGGCTCTTTCCCACCATCTGATTAAGGCGGGTGAGTCAGCGTGGCCCCAGCCCTGGGCAGTCTCCCCAAGCAGCCCCGTCGGCCAGGAGGAGGGAAGGGGGAGGAGGGAGGGGGAGGAGGCAGATTCCAAACGATTGGCTTCCTGCCGCCTCTCACCGAGGGACGGGGGAAGGTCTGAGGGCACAAGCTGGCCTAGCCAAGATATTAGCTGCCCTCTGCACAGAACTCTCCCTGGGATGCCCTCTGCTTGTAGGGTGGAAGGGTGCTTAGGGATAACCTCGCCCCACTTTTCGGTTTCCAGTTGGGCAAATTAGAGTTGTATGGGCACTGGTCCCTTTACAGTGTGGCAGAGCCAGGGGCAGCCATAGGGTTAGAACTGAAAGGAACTTAGACATCTTCATTGTACAGATAGGGAAACTGAGGCCCAGAGATGTTTATCGATTTGCTTGCCTTAAATCATATAAATGCTTATTCCTCTTCCCCTCCCATATGACACATAGGTATTAAGTAGAGGGAGGAAGGAAATAAGCATTTATTTAGAGCCTACCGTGTCCAGGTTCTGAGTTTAGTGCTTTCATAAATATTAACTAATTTGATCCTTAGAACAGCTTTAAAAGATAGAAGCTATTATAGCCCCACTTTACAGTTGAGCAAAATGAGGCAGCCAGTGGTTGTGTCTTGCTCAGAGTCATACCGTAAGTGGGTGAGACTGAATCTGAACTCAATTCTTCCAGACCCCTGGCCCTGTGTTCTATCCATTGCACCAACCAGCAGCCAACAGACTCAAGGCTAAAATCATGTTCTGACTCCAAGTTGTAGTGCCTTTTTCTGTCTTTTTGGCTCCAACGGGGGCCCTGCCCCGCCAGTGGATACAACTACCCAACATCTGCCTTCCTCTGCCTCCCTCCAATCTCTCTTCAACTCAGGGAGGTTCCCTCCAAGATGATTTCCTGTCACCAGGCCTTGGCCCAGCTCCCTCCAGTGACCACCCCTGTGAGTCTGGAAGCCACAGAGGCCCCATCTGGTCTGGATTAGGCCTGGGTCAGTGACGTTGTCTTTCCTGTCTGGGTCCGGCAGCCTCTGATTCCAGCTGCCACCTTTGGCCCTGGGAGGAGGGAGAGGTATGTCCCTAAAGTCCGACAAAGAGGGATCCAGAGGCCAAGTCCTCTCAGAGATCAGAGATGCCCTTAGGGGTTGTGAGGGGGCCAGAGTCATCTCTAGAAGATATAAAGGGCCCCTCCAACTTTGGAGGACATAGAAGTTCAGGGGTTTTCCCAAAAGGTGTGAAGAATCTAGGCTCATCCTTTCACAGAATCAATTCTAATTTTTTTCAATGAACAAAAAATGTATTTACAATCTCTCCAATCCCTTTCCCCATTGAGGAAGCCCATGCATAATAAAGCAAAACAAATTCTCACATTGGCTATAAACAAAAATTGTGCATCTCATTTTGTATCTCGGTATCAGGAGACAGGTAGCATCTATCATCCATTCTCTGGAGTCTTTTACTACAGGGATCAGAGTTCTTAAGCCCTTCAGAGTTATTTATCTTTATAACGTCGTTGTCACTGTGTAAACTATTCTTTTGGTTCTGCTCATTTCACTCATGTATGCTTTCATCTGGGAACATCCTTGAGGGATTTAAAGAGTTCTGTCCGTCTCTAGGCAATACGAGGAATGGGACAGTCCTCAGTCTGTTCCTTTGAGGGACAGAAGTCTGCTTACGTTGCTGAAAGCGGCCCAAGCCCTTCTCAAAGATGGTTAGACTTTTTTGTCTGATGGATTTCTCCTTTTCTTCCCCTCCGTGGATGCAAGTGAACTGTTAGGGAGAGCAAGAGAGAAAAGAGTCCCAGCTTTGTCTTGCTCAGGCTCACGGTCCCTGTGAACATGAGCCTCAGGCTTTGCTTCTTTTTCTCCCACTGGCTTTTTTCCTGAATCACTCTCAGGTTGCCAACAGCAAGTTACAGCCCAAGAAAATCAGTATGTATCTTATACCTAATTACTGACAGTTTTAATGTGAACTCCTTGAGGGCTGGGACCGTGTTTTGCCATACAGTGAGCCAAGCACGCAATGATAAATGCTTGTGTCCTGGCTGACAAAGACCCACTTCCACGGCCCCCTGAAGAACATGCTACAGTGGGATTTGGAATCATAAAACTTGAATTTGATTTTCAACTCTGCAATTTATTAACCGTGTGACTTTAATACAAATTGCTTCACACCTGTACCTCAGCTTTTTCACCTATAAAATGATGACCTTCAATAGTCTTTTGTTCTACGGGCCCTTCCAGGCTTGATGTGTCTCTGACGGGAGTCAGATGGGGAGGTTCGGGTTCCCTTAAATCAGCCCTGTCTCAGAGCATCCAGTTCTCCAGTTACAGCACAGAAGCATCTGACATCTTCACGGACCAAGGTGCTTTGTGCTCGAGGACCTTGAGATCCCCTTTAGGAGTGGGGCCTGAATCAGGCTTGAGCTGTGGCTACTTGCCCTTTCTGTTCGGGGGAATTCTGATTTAGTCAGCAAAGGGAGACAGAAGCAAGTCTAGGGCCCCCATTTACCTCCTCTGAGCCTAAGTGGGTGGAAAGGAAGAAGACTTCCTGGGGAGTCCATCCTGGGGAAAAGGAATGTCAGAAATTAAGGCAGGAAGTGGAGTGCAGGGGAGAGGCTGGGTGGAAGGGAAGATAAGGTTTGGGTGGGGAAACTGCTAGAGAAGGAGGAAGAGGAGGGGAGGAAGCTGTGTGACCTTGGGCAAATGACTTTCTACAGACCTCAGTTTCCTCCTCTGTAAAGCAGAAAGTTGCATTAAATGACCTTCAAAGTTCCTTTCAATTCTGGATCCTTTGATCTTAAGGCTTTCTCTAAAGGGACCCTACACTGGTGAGAAAGAATACCAAGAGAACTCAGAGCAGCTCCCCCAGCTGCAGGATCCTGAGCCTTTCCTCTCTGCTAGAATTTCCCTTCCCTGCCCCTACCCTTCTATTAGAGGAAGGGAAACAGGGGCCTGACATTTCTCCTGCATCATTGACTAGGATGCTCTCAAAAGGCTGGGCCAAAAGACAGAATGTCCTAAGAATTAGGGTATTCTACAGTCCCTCCTCTCTACCCCCCTGGCCCATTGTCTCTCCCTTGGGAGAAGTTCTCTCTGTCCCCACCCTGACTGCAGCTATTCTCACCCCTCATTTACTTTCAGTGACCCAGAGAAATAGGTTTATCTCCTCAACTTGAAAACTTCCACACTTGTAGGCAGTAGGGTCTCCATAGTGATTGAGGTAATTAATCATAATAGTAGTTTGTACTTAAAACATATTGCTGTAAGCTGAGACCTTGGGGGCAAGGATGGTCCAGACGGGTTTGATATTTCTAATCCAGGACCATCCTTCCTCCCAAGAAATCAGTTGACATCAATATAACTGCAAAATAAGCCTCTAGGAAAAGGTGCCATCGCACCTTATATCTATTAGACATTATCACCCCCTTTTACAGGTAAGGAAACTGAGGCTCAGAGAAGTTAATGATTAGAGTCACAGAGTTAGAAAATTCAAACCCAGGTCGGACTTTCTGATTACAGGACCAGCACTCAATCCATTCTACTAGGTTGCTTCTTAAGAACAGAAAAGCAGGGGCTGCTGTGGAAGCAGGGCACAGGAGTCAGGAAGATCTGAATTCAAATCCAACCTCAAACACTTGATACTAGCTGTGTAAACGTAGGCAAGCAACTTAACCCCAACGGCTTTACCAAAAACACAAACAAAAAACAGAAAGCAAGTAGAAAGTGCTCTGAGATCAGGGGAAAAGTGCTCTGAGATCACAGGTAAGAAATCGGAGAGATTTTTTTTATCAAGGATAATATACCCACCATAGTTTTAACCTGTAAGCCCTTTTGCCAGGAGATACCTTAGCCTCTCTTTGCCTTGCTAGGCAGTTGCACGAATGGTAGGGGACAAACCACTTTACCTGAAGTCAGTATGGTGGTGAACCTTTAAACTTACCTCGACTGAACTCCAGAGGTCGGCACCTGGTCCCCATCTGAAGCCATTTCTGAGACCTGCCACAGTTTGCACTAGGCTGGCAGAGCCTAGAGCTCAAAGCGGCAGCCACCTCGCAATGACAAGAGGGGAAAGAAGGGGAACAGATATTCACGTAGTGTGGTACCCTCACAACCACTCTTCAAGATTATTATCCTATTTCACTGTTGAAGAAACTGAGGCCGACAGTGTAAAGTGATTTGCCAAGAGTCACGCAACTAGTAAGTGTCTGAGGCTGACAAACTCAGATCTTCTTGACTCCAAAATACATTCAAAGGTCATCCTCAACATTCACCCCTATGAAACCCTCGAGTTCCAAATCTCTCTCTCTACCCCCTTCCCTTAGACAGCAAATATTCTAATATATGTATAATAGATTTTTTAAGAAAAAGAGGAAGTCTTTATCTTTCACAAAGTGAAACTTTTCATGATTGCCCACTTCTGCTGGCTCACTTCTTCTAAAAATAAATTCATTATTTGTAAAAAAAGAAAAAGAAGAAGAAGAAAAAATCAATGAATATATTGATAAAATGTGGCACTGTTATTTATTGTTGCATCTTATAGGATCTGTTCCTCTTCTCTCCTCCCTCCCCCAAGTCTCTCTTTGTCTCTTTCTCTCCCTCCCTCCTTTTCTCTCTCTGTCTCTCTCTCCTTCTCTCCTCTCTCCCTCCCCCCATTCCACCTCCCCCCCCCCCCAACAATCCTCTGCAAAGGATTGAGGGAAAGTGTCATATCTTTTCTTTACAAATTTGTTTTTTGTAATTTTACGACAATCATTTTTTAAAAATAGATTTTTACTGATACCTTTTGTTTTCACATGACCTACATTTCCAGCTGTATCCCTCTCCTCCCACTCTCCCAGGAAAGTCATACTTTTTTTTTTTTTTTTTTTTTTAATGAACAATTTTAAAAATGAGAAGAAAAAAAGTCCTGTCCAATTAACTAATCTATCCAGAAAAGTCTGTGGTTTCAGGCAATGTTCTTTTCTTGATGGAGTTTCCTCTGCTGGGGACAAGTAGGGAATGGAGTAATGAGGAGTGGGAGATTGTGGGGTTGAAGGTGTTTGCTCTTCTTTCTCCCTTGGAGCTAAGCTCCGTCTTTAGTGTTTGTAGGTTTACTTGGAGCAACTTAGTAGTTCTTTTCATTTTCATTGCAAGGGTCATTTCTGATTATTTTAAATTTTTTACTCTTTTTCCCTCTCAACTTTAAAGCTTAGAAAGAACATCAGAGAATCATCTTGTAGACATGTTGGCACTGGAGTTCAAAGAGGGAAAGTCATTTGCCTTGAGTCATAAGACTCGCTGTCAAGCCCAAATCCTGTCTCCTTTCCTCCCCAATAGAATCTCCTTACATTTCCTTCACAGGTGTACAAGTATTTTGAAAATGGCAGATTGTGAAGGGCTGTAGAAATGTGGGCTATTATGTGTAATACCTAACTCCCCACTGTCCCAGAGCCTATCCAGTTTTGTTCTCATATCCTGATGAGAGGATGAGTTGGGAGAAAAAACAGTTATTCCATCAACAGACTTTTAAGTGCCTTCTTTGTGCCAGGCACCATGCTAAGTGCTTAGGATATAAAAGGAATAAAAGAAAATTGTTGAAAGAGATGTTGGTTCCAGGATTGTGAATTATCAAAGCTATATATTTGTGCATAATACTGCTCCCAGAACAAGGCTTATAATTTTTCAAAGTGCTTCCCTTTTCCTCCCACTACACCCCTCTGAAGGAAGTAAATAGGGGAGCAATTATGTCCGTAGTACAGTGGAAGAAACCAAGCCCAGAGAGGTAGGTTAATTTGTTTAAAGGAGGGGCGGCTAGGTGGCACAGTGGATAGAGCACCAGCCCTTAAGTCAGGAAGACCCGAGTTCAAATCTGGTCTCAGACACTTAACACTTCCTAGCTGTGTGACCCTGGGCAAGTCACTTAACCCCAGCCTCAGGAAAAAAAAAAAAAAAAAAAAAAAGAGTAAAGTGACACAGTCAGTTATCTGGAGTCTGGGACTAGAATCTGGCCCCTACGGCTTCCGGTCCAGAACTTATTCAATTTACCTGACCTTTTGAAATTTTAACAGATAAGCCTGTACCTTCTCTGTTACTCATTCCCTTAATGATATGCTAAAAAAAGATTTTGAGTTTTTAACCCTATTGTGCCCCAGTGGGATCAAGGAAGAAACCGTGCTTTTTGTCAAGCTAAAATATTTGGGGGAATCAGGGTTGAGGGAGGGTCTGGTAGGATTGATTAAAAAGCGATCCGTACCCCCAGCTTCCCTAATTAGGTGGAGATGCTGAGGACTCCCTGATGGGTCTCACATGAAAGCATACCTTCCTCTTTTTTATCAGAGAGATGATGGAAGGGAGCATACATTGTCAGACAGAGTGACATTGCATTGATTTGTTCTGGCTGATTGTTTTATTTCTATGTTACCAAAGTGGGCTCTCAGGTGGGCAGCAGAGTCCACTTTAAAAAAAAAAGGCATCAATGTCACTTAAAAAATTAATGTATAGAAAAAATTTTTGGTGGACACAAAACCCTCACACACTCGTGGCTTTACACAATATGTGTATATCACCTGTGCATCTCGCCATACATATTACACGCCAATATTATAAAATGTATGTACACACAATTAAGCTTTGGGAGGCGAAGTGGAGAGAGAGCAAGGCTTGAGGGAATGCAGGAAGGTCTGGATTTCAGTCCCATGTCTAACAAATGCCAACGGGGTGAAGTCACTTAACTTCTCAAAGCTATAGACACTCTCTAAAGACAAGAAGTTGGAGAGAAGATGCCATCTTGAAATTATAGTTTCCTCTATTATTATGATTTCTCTGTTATCTTTCATTCACTACCTATCTTCCCTCTCCCTCCAGACCTCCAAGAATGCTTGATGGAACATAGAGTGGAGGCACAGAGATAGAGCAGTTTTTAGGGTCACACAGCAAATTAGTGACAGTGGTCTTGGGTTCTGCTGTGCAGGTTGTACCTGTTTTCTTTTGGAGACTTTTAAAAAAAATTTAGATGGGCAAGCTGGTACAGTGGAAAGACAGCCTGATAGGAGTCGGGAAACTTGAGATCAGGGTTATGCTTGATCCAGCTCCCCAGAGCTGGTTGTTAAGTTTCATCTTGACACTCCACATGCTTCAAATCAGGCCTTGATTTATTGTTTAGATTTTAAAAAGTGATGGAGAAGTGTTTAATATGGTAGATTAAATTTAGAAGTGCACCTTGAGTACTTTGTGTCTGGAGAGCCGGTTGTTAAACATTTCCCAGCATGCCAGTGTCTTAGTTAGACTCTTAGCTCTGGGACTTAGTAGCTATATGACCAAACATATATATCACTTAATGAAAATCTCAGCTTCTCTATCTGTAAAATGAGGATAATAATCCTAGTGAGACCTACCATAGCACGTTGGGAGCAGAGCACTTTGCAAACTTTAAAACAAAGTAGCCGTTATTAGGAAGTGCGCACTGATTGGAATTAATGTTGTAATTACACTTAGCTAGACCTGGTTGGAGAGGCTGCCGGTTCCAAGACGGTCTCCCTGTTCCTCCCTTTCTGACTCTGGAAGGCCGGGGCCCAGGGGGCTGCCAACAGCCATGTGGGGAGTCCAGAATGGAAAGAATGTGAGGGCAGGAAGCCGGCCTGGGCGGGGGCACTGGTCTCAGGAGTGTGGGGGAGACTAAGGTGGAGTGGGAGATGAGATCACAGCGTCTGGGATTCAGCACCCAGCCAGTGCCTCAGGCTGGGCTGGGCTGGGCTCGTACCAGCTGTTCCACCTCACCCTGTCCTTGACCTGCCTGGACCCCAGACGGGCTGACTGTTCGCAAGAAGCCTTGTATATCTTCCCCACCTTGGACCTCAGTTTCCTCTCCTTACAAAGAGAAGGTTGGATTCGTGGGAAAGCTTCATAAATTTGCCGGAGGGGCCTGCCGATGGTGCTGGAAGCTTTACAGCATAAGTGGGCTCCGACTATGTCATTGGAGGAAAAATCCAGGTTAATTACACTGCGAATCTGTTTGAGTATCAGTACTTTATATTCAACATCCTGAGAGAAATACAACCCTTCTGTCAGGGATGAGGGCAGTGTGCTACACGGCACGCGTCTTCGGCTTGGAATCAGGGGTTCTAGGCTTGACCCTGTGTGATCTGGGACAAGTCACTTTTCTTTTGGCACCTCAGGCTCCAACCCCCCCAAATGGGGATGAGACTTGCCTTATGGGGCAGCTAAGTAGTGTTGGAGATAGTGCCAGGCCTGGGGTCAGGAAGGCTCAGCCCACTGAGTTCAAATCTGGTCTCAGACACTTCCCAGCTTGTGGCCCTGGACAAGTCACTTGAGCCTGTTTGCCTTAGTTTCCTCATCTGTCAAATGACCTGGAGAAGGAAATGGCAAACGCCTCCAGCATCTTTGCCAGAAAAACCCCAATTAGGGGCAGCCGGTGGCTCATGGATAGAGCCTGAAATCAGGAGGACCTGAGACGCTTAACACTTCCTGGCTGTGTGACCCTGGGTGAGTCACAACCCCAGTTGCCTCAGCCAAAAAAAAAAAAAAAAAAAGAAAACCCTAAATAGGATCAGGAAGAGTCAGGCCATCTTACCCACTTCGCACATTGGTTAGGAGGATCATATTAGGTCATGGGGGTGATTTATAAACTGGATGCAAAACATTATATACATGTTGCATAATGTCAACTATATAAATAGACACCATCATTTACAAACAAAACTCTGTAAGTTATAACTCTCCATATAACGAGAGAGAGAATTACAACTCCGTCCTCCGACTTTTGCCTCTACATGTAAAATAACAAAAACAACTCCAAGTTCTACAGCACTGTGAGCCCAGGCTCAAACCTGGATCGTCTGCACAAGACTCTGTCCATAGGAGGAGATCAGGACGCCTTTTCCCGGTGTGAGAGGTGAAGTTGACCCAAGGATAGCCCGGGCCCCGCATAGAAATCGGGGACCTCGTGCGGTCCTGGCTTTTCTCGCATGTCTGCCTTGCAGAAGCTGACCTCTGTCTATGGATTTCTCCCCATAAAGGGTCTGGAACGATGGGTTTCCTCTTTTGAAGCAGGAAAGCCTCTGTTCTCCTAAGTTCTCAGGCCCAGGACCCTGGGGTGGGGAAATCAGTGTGAGGAGAGTCTAGGGTTAAACTCAGAGTCTCAGCACTTAAAAGTTTGTAATGTGATTTCCTCATAGCAATCTTTTAAAAATGTATTTACTGATAGCTTTTTAAATTATCTCCCCCATTTCTGAATATATTGCTCTCCCCTCTCCCACCCACAGAGTCATCTTTTGTAAGAAAGATATTTTAAGTTTGAGCTTTTTATTCTGCACTTAAACACCAAAAAAAGAAAGAACATTTCCATCTACTCAGCTGAACAAAAAAGGTACTGTATATGAAACTGTCAATCTTCATTCGATATCGTTTACTTTTTTTTTTTTTTAATAAAGCATATACTATCCAGCTGGATGTGGGGGTGCATACCTATAAGGCCCGCTACGGGAGAGGCTGAAGCTACTCAGATTCTAAGCTCAGAAATTCTGAGCTGCAGTAGTCAATAGTCAACAAATATTTAATACTTAGTGGGCGTCAGTTATGGGGATACAAAAAAAGACCAAAGAAAAACAGTTCCTGCTTTCAGGGAGTTTATCATCTAGAGGGAGGAGACAAAAACCAAAAGAAAATTGAAAGTGGAAGGGTGATGGGGAAGGGGAGGGACAGAAGGGAGCTGAACAGAGTACAGAGGTGTGTCCGAGAAGTCCCAAGAGACAGGAGGGATCCAAACCAATATGGTGAATACACTGCTTTTCTTTCCGGAGCAGGGTAGCCAGGCTGCCCAAAGAGGTGTGAATTCCAGATCGGATGGAACAAATCAGAGCTTCCTTGCTGATGAGAAGTAATAGGATAGGCTAGTGAGGGAACTTTGTACTTCTATCCAAGTTGAGATGGGTAGGCCTTTCCCCCTCCCTCTCCCTCTTCCTCTCTCTCTTTCCCTTTCTCCCTCCTTCTTTTCCTCTCTCTCTCTCTTCCTCCTTCTCTCTCTCTGTCTCTGTCTCTCTCTGTGTATTTACCTTCACTCTGAGCCAGTCAAAGCCCAAACAATGACCAAGTAGGACTCGGCTTGGGACTGGCCTATCTATATATACGTGTGTGTGTGCATTTCCATGTTTTTCTTTCAAAACTAACCCACTTGTTTGTGCTTTTTCTGTTCCCTTTTGTGCATTTAAAAATGTTTTCACATACTACAGTTTGTCCCGGCATTCCTCATTTGAAGGGCACTTCCTTGGATTCTAGTTTTCCCTTTTTCCCCTTTAATCTTTCATTTCAGAATCATTTCTCCTTCTTTCCTTTACCCTCCCCCCTTCCCAAGACAGAGCAATCTGATGTAAGTTAAACGTGCAATGAAAGGACCATTTTATCCACCTTCTTAACTTTTTACCTTTGGGAAAATGATTCCCAGAAGGGAAAGTGATTTGTTTGGGCTCTCTTGGCTACCCAGGACCAGAATGGTGATTCAAAAGTCCAGGCCCTGACTCTGAGGCTAGCCCATTTCCCATAACTTGGTGAAACTCCTTGGCTGAGTGAAGAGGAAGCTTAGGACAGGAGAGGTTGGCTGCTTAGGACTGTCTGCTCCCGGGTAGGAGATGTGGGGGATTTCGGGAGCATATTGATCCTGATGCCCTTTGCCCCTTCCCCCAGGAAGGGACCACGGGACAGTTTCCCCACAGTTGACCATGGCCTGTGAAGGATCTCTCCCTTTCTTCAAATCCTTTTGTCCCCCTGGGGCTCGATTTCCATCCCTTTAGGATGAGATTGGAACAAATGGTCTCTACGGTCCATTGCCACCATAACACTTTTCATTCTAAGTTCTCCTCTAGCTGTAAAACCTCACATTCTACAAGCCAATGACTGCACGATTGCTAAGATCCCTCCAGCTATAAATCCTGCAGTTCCTGGATCCCCTCTCCCCACTCCGCCCCAGCATTCCCAACACCACCCAGGGAGATGGTGGGAACGGAGCCGGGGAGGAGAGGTTGGCAGAGGGGCCCTGTCTCTATGTGGGAAGGCCCGAGGCTGAGCCGGGAACGAGCGTCCTGGGGAGGGAGCCATGGGCTGGGGGCTTCCAGAAGGAAGGAGTGAGAGGCTGGATGACCTTCACCATCCCCCTAATCTGAAGTCTGCTGCTAGTCCCTCCCTTCCCTGTTCCCTCCCCGCTTGGGCTCAGGGGACAGCACGGGAGAGCACAGGAACTGGGGTCACAAGGTCCCCGCAAGAATGAGCCTGGGAAGGGCTCCAGGCGGGGAAGGAAAGTCCTCCCTCTGAGCCATCAGATAAAGAACATACAACCCCCCAAGCACACACATTTCCCGTGTACACTTAGCCCAGTACACATGCATGGCCAGAGCCACACACCAGATGAAGAACACACTAATGCACCCACACACCGCACACCTCCCCCTGATCTGCCTCCGTGCTCAGATCACCTCCCCACACAAACACCCTTAACGCACACAGATGCTCCGTGCAAGCCGACAATGCTGATGTCATCCCCGTACACATCCCCACACACACTGCTCCACATACACCGCGTAATCCTGAGAGGAGTGCTACGTGCTCTCCTTATTGATCCTCAAACATCCCTGGGAAACAAGGACTTTTTATCCCATTTTACAGTTGTGGAAACTGAGGCAAGCTGGTTAAGTGACTTGCCCAAGTTGTGCAGGTGATAAATGGGTAAGTCTGGGTTGGAATGTAGGCTTTTTGGGTGGTGAGTCAGTTGGAATAGTATGTCAAGGAAGTTTGTAACGAACCGCTCCGCCTATCCCTATAGAAATGCAAACCCCGGAGAAGCTGGGCGGTGCAGCGGATAGAGTGTAAGTCTCGGAGTCCGAGCTGAGTGCAAATCCAGCCTCAGGCACTTACTGGCAAGTCATATAACCCTAATTGCCTCCCCTCCCCCAAATGTCCCACAGAAACACGGACCCCAATCTGCACCTTCCCATTCTCCCCGTCAAACACGCACTTGTGTCATGTGTGTTCCTGGTACGGCCAGCCTGCACGCCCTTGGTGTGTTTGTGCGGCCTTCACACACACACAGTTCTCTGAGACACACATGCGTACCTTCGCAGCAGTGATTCTAACGTAAACAGCATTTTAAGGTCTGTTATTTTAAAGCAGCCTTTGATTGGCGCTCTCTGGGTTTGAACCTGCTGTCCCACCATTCCCACCCCCCTGGACCACTGCATTCGCTGTGCATTCCTCCTGCCTCCCCGGCACAGTCCGTCCCTGCTCCCCCACACGCAGCCACAGCCTCAGTCACAAGAAACCCCCTTTCCTGCAGTTCCCTCTCCCCACCCCCACTCTGCCTCCCCCGTCCTAGAGTCATAAAGTCTGAGGCTGACCTCTCTGAGAGGGGGAGCTGGGGAGAGAAAGGAGGGAAGTGTGTGTGTGTGTGTGTGTGTGTGTGTGTGTGTGTGTGTGTGTGTGGTGTGTGCAGGGAAGGCAGCTGGCCTTGGGAACGCTTTCCCAGCTTAGCTCCCGGTCTTTGAGACCCAGCCGGGCCCCTGTGAGGGGCTGCCCACAGCAGGGGCGAGTCTGTGGGAACCAGACAGCTTAGGGCACTGCTCCCCGGGCTCGTTTCCTCCCCGGCCCCTGGGGAGCCCGGGAGGGGAGGGAGGGAGTCTGCGAGGCGAAGGGAGGGAGGGAGGAGACGGAGGTCAGTTAGGTTGATCAGCCGGCCCAGACACTCAAAGCTGGGCCAGTAAGCCCCGGGCCTTCCGGGAGGCGAGGGGATGAGAGAGGAGAGAAGTAGAAGAAAAGAGAAAACCCAAGAAGAAAGAATGAAGAGTTAGGAGAGGCTGAGGAAGGGGGGCAAATCGGCCTGAGCAGGAGCCTGGTACTCTCTCCGCAGCCCCCTGATGTGGAGGGATCCTCCTCAAAGTGTCTCTCCCTCCTCCCTCCGGCCATGGCCTCAGGAGTGGACTGGTGTTTTCTCCTCCTTCTTACTCCGCCATCCAGGCCCCCGACCCTGCCAGCCCCTGCCTCAGGGCATTTATCCCAAGAATCTGTCACCAGCCTTTACTGGACAGTCCGTTGTTCTAAAAGAATGACAGGAAACCTATGTACAGAGATCATTCAGGACCACTGGCAGAGACCAAGCTACAGAAGCAACATCGAGTCCCTCCTTGTCTGACTCTGGGCCAGATTAGTGAGAGGTGACCATCCCTCTCCCTTCCTCCAGCAGCCCCGAGCCTCCAGCTTCCCAGGGTCCAGATGGGAAGACTAAGGGCTCCGAAAAAGGCATTCACTTGCTAAGGACATCCCCGTAGGATAGGGTGTGTGTGGGGAAACACAACCCAGGAATCCTGGCCTTCAGCCCCGTGGTCCTTTTTCATTCCAGAGATCAGGAGAAGGAAGAGTTTTTAGGAGAATTAATTCATTATCCTTGAGACAAGCGCCTTCGGCTTCCAAATCCCATATTCTAACCATCAATGGTCTGCAAAACACCCTCTCCTTGATTCATAAGAGTTAATGAGGAGTTGTGGAGGGGGGGGGGCTCCAAAGGATCCTAATCTTACAGATTTCACAGGCCTAAAGGAAGATCCCTGCCCTAACCTCCTAATTGCCATAAGGAGACCCAGATGACTTCCAGAAAGGAGGAAGGGGCTGAGGGAAGGAAATGGGCACCAAACTCTCAGGGCCTCAAGTTCACTCGTCCCCAGACTAGGGATGTGGAAAAGTGCAGGAGGCCAGAAAAACCATATTTCAGGAAGGGCTGGACTCTGGAACCTGTTCCCCAGTGGCTGGAGGTGCTGGGTGGAACAAAGGCAGAAGAGAGTACTATTCTAGTAGAAAAGAATGATGACCTGAAAATCGGGAGACTGGGGTTCAAATCTTGGTGGGTCCCTTAAGCTCCCTGTGGAACTTGAGGCAAATCACTTCCCAGCTCCCTCTTATATAAAATAAGAAAGCAAGGTTAGGGAATGTCTATAGGTGCTTCCAGTTCTGAGACCTGCCTGAGACCTGCCTGCTACAGTGCTACAAGTCTCTTTCCTCCTCATCTCTAACCAAGTGCCTCTCCCCTGGGTCTCACCAGCTCTGTCTGACCTCCCGAACAGCAAGAAGAACAGAGTGGGGGTGAGGTGGGAGTGTCTGATATGAGGATTATGTAAAGACTCGTCTAGAAGAAGAAGGGACAAATTCCTAGATTGGAGTGGAGGAAGAGGATGGTGGGGGTTCTAAGGAGTCTATCTCCCTCACTGTCTATCCCCTAGGAGTCTTGGTCACTTCGGAGTCCCTGAGAATTGCAGGGGGAGAAGGAGAGCATCTGGAAAGGACAAGGAATAGACTCCTTTTCCTCATTCCGCATTCTCTCTGGACTCTCCCCTTTTTTCCCTCCTGTTTTGTTTCCTCCCACTCCAATCTTCCTCTATCCCTTCCCTGAGTGTCAGGAAACTCCCACCAAAAGTCCCCTTGCAGAGAAATTCTCATGGGACCAGGAAATTCAGCCCAACCCCTTGCCCATCCCCATCCCCATGGGGAGACAGCTACCCAGAGGCAGCCCCAGAAGAACCCAGGAGTCCTGGACCCCATCCACCAGGCCAGGCTTATGGTGTCTTTCAAGACTCACTTGCTTTATTAAGTAGAGTGTCGAGTAAAATCTGACATAGGTCCAGCCTCACACCTCCTTCCCCACATCCCCCACATTTGTCCATGGAGGGGCCAGGGCATGAGGTCATTACACCAAACTGGATCATTCAAGGAAGACAAAGATCTCTTTCTGCTTTTTCTTCAGTTCTGTCCAGTGGCTTGGGGGCCTGGCTCTCCTAACTACTAGCTGAATTAACTTAGAAAAGTCACTTTCCTTCTTGGGAATCTCTCTGTTTCCTTCTTTGTAAAATGAGAGTATGGCATTAGATGAACTTAGCAGTCCCTTCCAGTTCTTATGGCCTCTGATTTAGTTTTTCATCCGGCTTTGGGAACCCTCCTTCTCTCTAGCCCGGACTTTTCTGTAACCCGTCTTCCATCAAGGGAGAGCCCTGACCGCTGCCCCCCCCACTTTCCCTCAGAGGCCCAGTGTGCTGGGACAGGCTGAGTAGAGCATCTTCCTCCAGAGAGTATCAAATGGCTCCAGCCCTCAGGTTAGGAGTCCATTCTGTAGCATGTCTTTGAATGAATTGGTGGGGGAGCCCATCTGGGTACAAGGGAAGAAGAGGAGGACCAGAAGGGAATATTCATTCAAAGAAGAGCATTCCCGGGGTCCGATAGAGGCAGTGGGGCAGCCCTAGCTGGTAGCTTCCTCCTCCCTGGAGTGGGAAAGGCCCCCCGCTCCAGGGCTCCTTCTGGTTCCCCCGAAGTGGCAGTGGGGACTGGAAGGGGGGTGACTGAGTCGGGGTGGCTGGGGAAGCGGGAGTGGGTGCAAGCAAATGATCCATAGTCGGGCCACAGCCCCGCTCATCCATGCGGAAGCTCAGGGCTTGCACACGGCACTGGTAGCTGCCACCCAGAGCTTCAGCCCCACCAAAGCTGCCAAAGATGGGCAGCCCTGTCTTGCCATAGGCCTCAGCCTCGGGGAATCGGGCTGGGGAGGGCTGAGGGCCCTGAGGGGCCGGGAAAACTGGGGGCAGGCTGAATGCTGGGCAGGGAGAGGCAGAAGAGGAGGAGGAGGAGGAGGAGGAGGAGGAGGAGGAGGAGGAGGAGGAGGAGGAGGAGGAGGAGGAAAGTGGCAGCTCTCGAGGGTCCACCCTCTGTCCAGGAGACCTGGCCGGCTCAGGAGGTTCCTTCAGGTCTATCAGCATCTGGGAGGCTGGCAGGGCCAGTGGCTCGGAAGTGGGAAGGTACAGGCCGGCTGGGGTGGCAGGGAGGGCCTCTGTAAGTCCCCCAAAGAGGCTCTCGCTGGGTGATGGGGCTGGATGAGCGTGGCAGAGGCCCTGGGACTCAGGCAGCTCCAGCGGAGGGGCTAGGCAGGATGCCGTGGCAGCCTTGGTCTGGCCCGCCTCCCGCTCTTGGGCTTCCCTCTGGGGGTCTGGCACCCCAGAGGCCCGGTAGCCCCCACGAGCTGACCCAGCCCGGGCCCTGCTCTTGACCTTCCTCTGGGTCTGAGTCTCAGGCTCAGAGCCCCTCTTGCGGGTGAAGCGGCGCCTCCGTCGCAGAAAGCTGCCGTTTTCAAACATGTTGTAGCTGTCGGGATCCAGGGTCCAGTAGCTGCCCTTGCCAGGTCTGCGGTCATCCCGGGGCACCTTGACAAAGCACTCGTTGAGGGACAAGTTGTGCCGGATGCTGTTCTGCCAGCCAGGACGGTTGTCTCGATAAAAGGCAAAGCGGCCCATGATGTAGTGGTAGATGGCACTGAGGGTGGCTCTCTGGCCCGGGGAGCTCTGGATGGCCATGGTGATGAGGGCGATGTAGCTGTAGGGGGGCTTGGCTAGCTCCCCAGGCCGGCTGGGGCCTGGGTCCTGGCCCTGCCGGCTGGGAGCCGAGTCCCGGTCCTGGCCATTCCCAGGGCCCCGTGGAGTGGGACAGCCAGGCTGCATCTCTTTCCTTTCCCAGAGGCCTTCACCGCCAAAAGCCGGTCAGGAGGCTCCTCCAGCTGGTTAAAAGCCCTCGGCCAGCCCAGCCCCTGTGGCTTGGACCGGCTAGAGGGGAGGGATCAGGCCTCCCTACCCCCACCCCTTTCCCACCCAGCTGCCAGTCCCAGCTGGAGGCCGTCCTGCTTGTGGGGGCCTGGGGAGGGGCCAAGCTTTGGCCCAGCCCCAACAAGCTTCAGGGCTGAGGGTCCCCGGGGAAGGAGAGCCGGAGGATGAGGCAGAGGTTGGATTGGCCGGGCAGAGCCGAAAAAAGAATGGCGAGTCGGGCTAGAGATTCTTTCTCTCCTTCCTGGAGCTCTCCTCCAGCCTCTCCTCCACCTCCATATATATCTCAGCGTTTCTCTTGCCATTAAATTTTTGCTCTGCTCAGTGCTCTCCTGTTTCCCTTCTTTTTTTCTCCTATAATTATCTACCCTTCCTCTATTTGTTTCCCTGTCTCTTCTCTCTTTTTTTCTCTCTTAAGCCCTTCCTTTTCATCTTCCTTTTTTCTACTCCCTCACCCTCTCCCTTCTCTTTATGCTTCTTTTCCAATCATCCCACTTTTCTCTTTGTATTCTCCTCTTTTCCCCTTTTCATACAAGGATCAGATTGTTCTCCCTTGTGAGGAGAAGGCAAGAGTGTGAAGTAAACCCAGGGGACAGGAGATGAAGGATCTCTGGGAGAGTTGTTGGGAAGGAAAAAAGAATAAGAATTAGGAAGAAATGGGGGCCATGAGGCTGAGAAGGGAGAACAAGGTGGTGGGGAAGGAGAAGGGTAAATGAGGGCCAAGAGCCAGGGAGGCGAGGTGGGAATTGGAGGGAGAAGGGGTCTGAGAGCCTGGAGAGGAGAATGGGAGGGAGCAGGAGAAGGGATGGGCATGGGGAAGCCCCTGGCCCTAGCAGAGGAAGGATGTGGGGGTGAGACTTCAGTAAGTACTGTAGCTCCTTGCCCCTAGCTCCCTCTGCTGAGCTTTGAAGAAAAGTCTGTTTTGCTGGGCTGAGTCACATTTTCTCCTTTCAACCTGTCCTGGCCCTTTATAGACCTTAGTTGGGGAGTGCAGGGAGAGGAAGGGCCTATTCACCTTTAAGGCTGACCAGTGGTTCTGAGTCAGACTTCCTGCTCTGAGATCCAGAAAACAGGGATCATTGGGCAGAGAAGAAAGCCAGAGGATCTGGGCTGCGTCTCAGTTTTGTTACTGCCTTGTGTGAACTTGGGCAAGCCCCTTTCCTCCCCCCAGGAAGCCCCTCCTGGTCCCTCCATGCTCAGTGTCTGGGTCAGCCTCTGGGTCACCACAGAATGAGGGGCAGGATCCTTCATGACCACAAGTGTCTTCTCCGGGGGATGAGCAGGAAGGGAATAGGGGGAGGAACAGGGCAGGGCAGCTCCCCACTCAGTTTCTCTCATTCAAGACCCTATCCTAAGTAAGTGGCAGGAGAGGAGAGATTTTTGACCCAGTCAACGAAGCCCTTTGGACTGGATGCTAAGGAGGGTAATAGTGAATGTAGGGATAGGAGTCCTGGGTTGGGGATCAGAAGTCAACCTGATTTCAAATCTTAGCCCTGCAACTGTGTGATCATAGAGAAGTCTCTTCCCTCGTCCAAGCCTCAATTTGTTCACTTAGAACCCATTCACCATTTCAAATGTGAAATTCAAATGAGGAAATAACGACAGCTGATATTCATTCATACTTTTAAAATTTGCAAAATGCTTTATATACATTATTTCATCTTCACCACAACGCTGTGAGGTAGGTACCATTTTCTTTAAGAATTTGATTGTACGACAGGGGTGACACTGGCACGGGATGTCCCAGCATGGAGTGCCCTCATCAGAGAGGGTGCTGTGCTCTATAAGCAAAGCAGACCTGACAGCTCAAAAGAAACGTGAGATGCACAAAGTTGGAGAAGCGTCCCAAAAGTTCGTATTTGTGTCCGACCTGTGGCCGAGCCTTCCAAGCTCCACGTTAGTCTGATCAGCCACCGTTAGACATACGTCACCTCAACTCTAGCATAGGGGTGTCACTTTGTCCTCTTTGAGAACGAAGGACAACGACCAACCAATCACCATTTCACGGATTCTCAGGGGTTATGTGACTTTTCCACATGCACAGAATGTGGCTGTGAGCATGGAACTATGATCTCTCCTGACTCCAAATTCAAGGCTCTTCCCACTAAATAGATTAAAAAATGCTTTGCAAATTATATTGTCACATCATCACAGACAAACCCTGATTCCTTCTGACACATTTCAAGGGCAGGAAAGAATGTGGATGGCTCCTCATCAGCTCTCCACACTATGGGACATCCCTTAAAAAAAAAAAAAAAGCAGACTGATAAAGAATTACCTGAGATGTCTTAGGGAGTTCCTCTTAGAAATAACTCCTAAAGCACACTGAAGTTTAGTTTATACATACACATTGTGTCCCCACCCACTCAACAGGAGGACATAAAATCTGTTCTAAGGCAAGGTGAAGACCCTTAGCCCCAAGTACACTGGCTTAGGTTGATCAAAGATGTGCTCTAATAGGGTGATGCTCCGGAAATGGCGATGGCATGAGGCTATGGTCAGGGTTGGCTTGGCTGGTTCAGAATGTGGGCCACATTCTCTGGAGTACTGGGCTGGGAGCCTGGAGGATCGGGGGGACTGAGACGCCTAGAGCGCAAGAAGAGTTCTCGGGCAAACACAGGCTCTACCTGGGAAGAAAGGCAAAGAGCAGAGTAGTAGCTTCTGTATAATTAGATTATTGTGAGGATCAAATGAGAATAATATATGTATAGCACTTTGCAAAGCTTAAAGCTCTCTATAAATACTAGTTATATATTTCAGGAGGAGGGAACCCTGAGTCCTTCGTGGGTAAATCCATGCAAGGATGGGGGTATATCTGTCTCCCTCTTTCTCCCAGTTATCCCCTAATCTTTCTACCTTCCTTATTCCCAAGCTAGGCCTGGCTCAAGAGCTCCCACAAGTCCTTCGCAAAGACTGAAAGGGAGGGAAGCTGGAAAGAAAGACTTCAACAAAGGTTTGCAGAGAGTTTGGTAAGTCAGTGAAAGCAGAGAGCTGGAGGGGGCCATCTGAGAACACAGAACACTGGAAGGAATGTTAGAGATGACCTAGTCTAATTTTCTGGTCTTATAGAGGGAGAAACTGAGGCCGTAAGAGAAGTCACCTGTCCAAGATCGGAGGATATGATTGTGTCATGTTTTAAAGCAAAGATGACATGAGTCTGAGAGGAGACCCTTAGCCCCTTGGCTCAGCTTGGTCAGCTATAATGGAGCAGTACTCCGGAGATGGGGCAGTGCTCTGAAGATGGAGTGAGACTGCAGTCAGGGCTGGTAAGGCTGGGTCAGAATGTGGGCCACATTCTCTGGAGCATTGGGCTAGGAATGTGGAGAATCTTGGGGACTGACACTTAGAGTGCAAGAAGAGCTCTTGAGCAAACACAGGCTAGGGTAGGGGAAGAGCACTGGATCTAAGTTGTTCCCTCCTCCCCAAACTTACGTGAGCCATGATGAGTCTTCCTTGGGACTGGCCAGCTGGACCTGGGTACTCCTCTCCAAAGCACAGTTGGATTTGGTACTGGGGTGCAGGCTCCCCAAGACATAGGTGTCGACGTAGCTCTGCAAGGCACAAAGGAATGGGATAGTGGTGGTGGTCTCTAATGCTAATGCTTGGTCTGTGTCAGGATCCCAAACCCAAGTAAGAAGGAATGTTGCCTATCTTCCAGTAATGGTTCGATTGGAATGCACTAACGGTCTTTAACACTTTCCCTGCCTGCTTTTTTGGGGAAAGTGGGCTTAGGTGGTCTTAAGCCATTTTATCCTACAGCTGCTGCTACTAATAAGGATGTCCAGCCCCTGTAGTTGGCCCTAACTAAGGCCCTCAGATATTCATTCTTCATTTTTGATGATAGTAACAACAGCTCACATTTCTATAGAATTTAGCAGTTTATAAAGTACCTTTCTAGAGATGGAGGTGGTCCAAGGAGGAATATTATACCCACTGAGATAGCTCAGGACTGTGAAAGAACAGTTTCCATTTCAACCTCAATAGACCCAGGTTTGAATCCTGACTTGACCATTCAATAGTGCTGAGTCTTTATGCACTTTCTTCTTTTTATTCTGTTAAATCCTTCTTTCCATTCTAGGCAAGTCACTTTTCCTCTATTTGTCTTAGTTTCCTATTTTATAAAGTGGGATAAAAGCACCTATCTCCCAGAGTTGGGGTAAGGATCAAGTGAGATACCTGTAAAGCACTTAGTGCAGTGCTTAACACATAGGACACAAATGCTTATTCCCTTCTCTTTCCATTCCCTGCTGTGGCAGGAAGAGAACAGAATCTTGTGTTCTTAAAGGTCCTGCAAACAGCACACAAGCACTGGAAGGTTCTGCCAACTAAAAAGGCTTTAAATATGAGTCTAGAAAGATTGTGTTTGCCTTTTACTGACTAATCTAAGTGTGAAGCAGCTCATTAAGATAAGGTTGGCAACCAGAGTAATATATTTCCCCCTTCCCTTTTCCCTTTCCTTTTCCTTTCCTTTCTTTTTCTTCCTTTCCTTTTTTCTTTTTTCATTTCCTTTCCTTTTTCCTTTCTTTTCCTTTCTCTTCCCCTCCTTTCCCCTCTCCCCTTCCTTCCTTCCTTCCTCCTTCCTTCCTTCCTTCCTTCCTCCTTCCTTCCTTCCTTCCTTCCTTCCTTCCTTCCTTCCTTCCTTCCTTCCTTCCTTCCTTCCTTCCTTCCTTTCCCTCCCTCTTTTCCTTTCTTCTTTCCTTACTCTTTCTACCCCTTACTTTCTCTATCTTTCCTTCCTCTTCCCATTTGCCCTTTCTCCCTTCCTTCCTCCTCCTCTCTCTCCCTCTGCCTCTCTCTGTCTCTATATCTCTCTTTCTCTCTCTCCCTCTCCCCATTATGACATGATGCCTCTGAAATTTTGTGGGTTATATGACATTAACAGATTACACTTTTATATCACTTTGAGTTTTATAAGATGCTTCCTTCATAATGGCACTATTCAGTAGGAAGTGGAAATGTGATGTCCTTTTTTATAGATGGGGAAACTGAAATTCAGGGAAATACTTACCCAGGAGACATACAGGTAGTAAATGCCAGACTAGTACTCAAACCCATGCCTCTTAACTGAATACTGATCTTACTTCACCAAGAGGGTGTCCTCAACTTCTTGTACTCCTGTCCACACCAGTAACCCTCCTTTACCTCCCAAACTGGACCTTGCCAGTCCCCTCTCCCCCAGGTGCTTACGATCCAGGAACTGCTGAGTATCCAACAGCTTATAGGTCTTCTCTCTTTCCAATTTGTTGGGCTGGTTACAATGAGGTGCCAGGGGACCTCGCCAGTAAACACGACCCTGGCACTGCCTCTTAGCAAACACCCCCTCAGGAGCTACCCATAGCAGGACTCCCCTGTCCAGGTGAGGCAAAAGGCGTTCCAGAATCTGGGTGACAAGTGGGCTGGTCCCTGGCAGAGCTTTAGGTGATGGGAACTGGATCTGCTCCAGTCTGGCAGGACCATAGAGATGTGGACTGTCCATGGGCACAGGCTGGGTTGTCAAGCGGCAGCCCTCAGCAGTGTGAACAATGGCCTCCTTCACCAGGATATCTCGGTAGTACAGACGGATGTGGAGCCAGCAGTCTGAAGTGGGTGATACATCAAATCATCTATAATCATTTCCTGAGCATTGGCTAAACTCCCAGCCCTTTCCAGGGTACTGAGGAGAAGATGAAGATAAAGTTGATAGATGCTAGGTCAAGTCCTCAAGTAATACACAGGACTCATTCCTAGGAAATGTCTAGGTGATAAACACAGGCAAACTGGTCAGGGCCCAATGAGTGGGACAGACAAGGTTGTAGAAGAGAGAGAAAATTGCCCCTTCTGAGCTGAGAGGAGTTGGGAAACACTCCTGAAGGAAATAGGATTAGAGCTAGTCCCTCATTTCATACTCTTCTTGCCTCCCTGACTAGATAGAGAACCCCAAGAAGGCAGTGGGTGTTTCATACCTGTGTGCTCTGTCACAAAATAGTTGAACACAGGATTAGGCATATATTTATTGTGTGAATAAAAAGTGAAAAGACATAGAGCAGTCAGTCAACAAGCATTTCTTTCCTTTCCTTTTTTTTATTTTTTATTTTTTTTTTTTTTTGGTGAGGCATTAAGGATTAAGTGACTTGTTGGAGTTACATAGCTAGTAAGTATTAAGTGTCTGAGGCTGAATTTGAACTCAGGTACTCCTGACTCAAAGGTCAATGCTATATCCACTGCACATCTAGCTACCCCTCAATAAGTATTTCTTAAGAATGTGCTATATGACAGACAACATACCAAGCACTGGGTATATAAGAAAAGCAAAAAATAATTCTTGTCCTCAAGAGGCTTGTGTCCTAATGGTGACACAATATGTAAATATATAGGTACAAGATACATACAAAACAGATAGAAAGAAACCTATGTTTGGGGTGATATAAAAAGGCCACATTTGAGATGAGTATTGAGGCAGAATTACCAAGAAGAGCCAGGAAATGGAGGAGTGAAGAGCAACAAATATATAGATCACTGAAGCTGGGTCATAGAGTTTCCAAAAGGAAATAAAGTATAAAATGATTGGAAAACTAGGAAAAGACCAGATTATGAAGAGCTTAAAATGCCGAACAAAAGATTTTGTCTTTGATTGTGGAGGTAATAGAGAGTCTCTGGTCAGATCTGTGCTTTAGGAGAATTGCTTTGGGAAGTCAAATGGCAAGATGGTAAGACAAAAGGAGCAAGGAATTCAGGAGCAGAGATAGAGAAGCACTGAATTGGTTTGTCAGTAGTTTGAAATGGGGAAAACAAGTGTTGGAGTACAGCCTGGGAAAAGTGATGAGGGGAATGATTGGAAGTTCCAGGGACAAAGAATAGGGCTAGCAGTTTTAAGGCATAGGAAAAGACAGAAATAGGAATAGTAAATGGACTTGGGATTTCATAAGTATAGGAAACTCTCATATAAAGAAACTTTTATCAGTGAAGGGCAGCAGTTTCTCTGCAACTTAATAGTCATTTTTATAATAGCTTTTTATATCAAGAATTTAATGACATAATATTTGCAAAGTGTCTGGAAAATCCTAAACTATTATATCGATGCTAGCTACTAGTAACATAGAAATAATACATATGGATTCTGGCAAGATTAAAGATAAAATCATCTTTGTGTATATCTGAGGTCAAGTGGAGAAATAGATTATTTGAACTGAGTACATCGAAGAAGTGGGAATTAGAGTATTTTAGAGAATAGCAATATGCACATTCAAGTTCCCTATTGTGAGGCTAGGAGTTAGAGTTGAGAAAAAGTAAACCAGACACTGAACTCATTAGGAAAGGAGAAGGATAACCTAAGTATGGTGCCAGCACAGTGAGTATGAATGTGGGTCTATGCACATATGGATGCTTTGAATGTATGATGCTCACATGAGCACCTGTGTTAATTGTGGCCTTGGTGTATCCAGCCAACAGGTACATGTACTTATGAGTTTTTTTGTGCGTCTCTGAGCACATGTAGGAATGGCTGGATAGTTGTGGCTAGGCTAGGGGTTCTTAATCTTTTTCATATCACGGTCCCCTTTAGCAATCTGATCCTTGGACTCCTCAGAAAAAAACATTTTTAGGTATGCAAAATGAAATAAAAGCTCACGCTTGAGATGGAAAATGCCATCTGCATCTAAAGAGAGAACTTTGGAGACTGAATGTGGATAGAGGCACCAAATTTTCATCTTTTTTGTTTGCTTGCTTTTTCTTTCTCTGTTTTTTTTCCTTTTTGGTCTGATTTTTTCTTGTACAATATTACAAATATGGAATATGTTCAAAAGTATTGTACATCTATAATCTATATCAGATTGCTTGTTGTCTTGGGGAGGGGGAAGGTAAAGGAGGGAGAAAGAAAAAATCTGGAAAACAAAATCTTACAAATAGGAATGTTGAAAACTATGTATCTGGAAAAATAAAATACTACTGAGAGAAAAAAAGATCAGAGAAACCTTACAAGCTGATAATCCTTACCAGAAGTGCTGACATTCTCATAGGAGGTCAGGCTTAGAGGAAGGTGACTCTGCGAAGGGTCCCAACTGTAAAACGTTCCTGTCACTTGATAATCTGGACAGGGGGAGAGGGAAATAGAAAAGGCACTGGTGTACCCAAGTGTGTAGAGCCATCTTCCTGATCAGCTCCCTCCCTTCAAGGTTCAGAGGTGAGCACACCTCTGGGAAACAAGAGAACAGGGAGTGGAAAGAGAGGGAAGAATTAAAAGGTAAGGAGGGCAGAAGAGCATAGAAAGACCCAAGCCCATAGAGGCCCCTTCCTTACCAGACTCAGCCTTTGGGCTGGTGAAGCAGGGGGTTGGGGAAACCTGATGGCAGCCCTTGGAAATCCTTTCTTTGCCAGTTTCCTCATCTGAGTCTGAGCCAGCCTAGGTAGTGGGAGAGAGGGCTTATGAGGGCTCAGGGCTTGGGGGGGGGGGGCGGATGAGACTAGAGCCTAGCCACTGGTTTACTGTGGCCTTCCAGGATGAAATAAAGTCTCAGTGGGGAAAGAAGATGGAGAAAAATCATTGTTAAACAGATGGGCTCACCGACCAATCACATAATCACACACTTGCACCATGGACAGCACAACCCAAAGTGGGAGGGAATAAAATCAGATGTGAATATGCTATAAAAAGGGCAGTTTCCCAACTCCCAACTCTCAGTATCCCAGGATAGGAGGCGGATAGGGCTGCGGGGCTAGAAGGGATAGGTCTGGCAAGTATGGAGGGATGAGGGAGGTAAAAGAGACTTGAGGGTCAGGGATCGAGGTAGAGTGAGTGCCATTACACTGACCTGGTCTGGGGGCTGGAGAGGCTCAGTTGATAGATCTTTGGGGGTTTTCAGATGGCCCTTCTGCCCCTCATCCTCTGCAGGGAAAGCGAGTACATTAAGTTCTGATTTAAAGCTCTGGGAAATCCCTGTTCCCTTCTGCCTCTAGTAGTCCCCAAAGTCCTCTAAAGCTCCTCAGCAGTGAGGCTAAGGATGTTTGATGCCCTGAGGACCAAAACTTGGATCTCCAACCCCTAAACCCATGCTTTAAATGTGTCAATACCCAGGTTGCAGGTTTCCTTGCAGGTGATCTGATAGACCTTGTAGGGTTCAGAGATGTACAGTTGGCTGCGATCAATCACTTCTTGGAAGGATGTACTCTTGTTGAGGGCACAGCGCAGACGGGTCTTCCAGACAGATGGATCAGCTTTGTCTGTGCCTTCTTGGTACTTACCTTTGTAAATGGCCCAAGCCTAGGGGAAAAGAATAAGGCTCAGGTCTCAAACCTCTGAGCTCTGTGGAATTCTCTCAATTCTTCTGGAATTTAGCTCTGAGCACCCTCGCTATGTGGGGAGGAAAATTGAAGGCACCCTGGTCAGGAAATTCTAATGAAGGATATTGTGGGAGATCACAGGGTAAGGGATGTGATGATGGAAAGAATCTTCTCTTGAAAAACTAACTCCTGGGGCAACTAGATGATATAGTGGATAGAGTGCTGGCCCTGAAATCAGGAGGACCTGAGTTCAAATCCAGCTTCAGATACATAATATTTCTTAGCTGTGTGACCCTGGGCAAGTCTTTTAACCCCAATTGCCTCAGCAAAACAAAAAACAAACAAACAAAACCCCTAACTCCTCCTTAAGTCTACCTCATTTTTTAGTGGTCTTTCAATCACCTAAGCAGGAGGCTAAAGTTGTCTGTAATTCTTTTCTCACTTCCTACCATGAAACAGTCACCAAATTCTGCCAATCCCATTTATTCCCTCCTTTCCATTCTCTCCATCATGGTATTTTCCCCCTTTCCCTGAACTTTTAGAAAACCTTCATCTCTGGTCTCTTCATCTACAGTTTCTCCCTTTCCAATTCATCTTGCATATATTGCCTTAATAATCTAATATATACACATAAATATTTAGGATGTAGAGTTGGAAAAGGTCATATGAGTCATTTTGCAAAATGCTACATTTTACATAAGGAACTTGAAGCACAGAGATTAAGTGAATTGTTACTTATGTGACAAAGTGATACAGTGACCTAAGTGACACAGTGACAGTCACACAGCTAATAAGTTGCTAGATATAGATTTAAATCTAGGAGTTGGGAAGGAAAGAAGGGAAAAGGGAGGGAAGGAAGGGAGGAAGGAGGGAAGGAAGGAGGGAAGAAAAGAAAGAGGGAAAGAAAAAAGGAAAGGAAAGAAGGGGGAGGGATGGAAGGAAGGAGAAAGAAAGGAAGGTGGAAAGGAAGGAAAGAGAAGGAAAGAAGACCAGAAAGAAGGAAGGAGGAGGGAAGAAATGAAGGAAAGAAGAAAGGAGGAAGGAAGGAAGAAATAAGAAGGAAAGGAAGAGAGGAGGAGGATGGGGGAGGGAAGAAGGAAGGAAGGAGGAAGGGAAAGAAAAAGAGGGGAGGAAAGAAGGAAAGAGAGAGAGAGGAGAGAGAGAGAGAGAGAGAGAAGAGAGAGAGAGAGAGAGAGAGAGAGAGAGAGAGAGAGAGAGAGAGAGAGAGAGAGAGAGAGAGAGAGAGAGAGAGAGAGAGAGAGGCATTAAATTTTAGCATCCAGCATCCCTCTGAAAACTTTCACTGGAATCTTCTGGCAGAGTCTAGGATGTTGTAGCAAATGATTATTATAACCTTGTGTTTGATTTAAATTTTGGGGATAACAATTCATTATTTGACTAAAAAAAAAGAAATTTATTGGGAAAACAGGAAAGCAGTTGGCAAAAATTGGGCTTAGACCAATATTTTATGCCATTTACCAAGAAAAGGTCAAAATGGATACATGAGCTAGATAAAAAGAAATTAAAATTAGAAGAATGTAGAAATAATAACTACTAGACTCATGCATAGTGGAACATTTTATGAATAACTTAGAGCGTCATAAAAGCATTGTGAAGTGTAAAATGGATAATTTTGATTAAGTTAAATTTTCAAAAGTTTTTGTGCAAGTAAAACTAATGTAGATGGGATCAGAAGAAAAGCAGAACATTGGGAGGGAGTGGAAATTTTATAGACAATTTCTCAGATGAAGGTCTTATATCTCAAATAAATAAAAATTTTTGTCAAATCATTCCCCAATTGTAGTCAAAGGATATGAACAGGCAATTTTTCAGGGAAGTAATAAAAACTCTATATAATCATATAAAAATGCTCTAAATCATTATTGATAAGAGAAATGCAAATTAAAACAACTTTGAGATATCTTTTTGTACTTGCCAGATTGGCTAAAATGATAGAAGAGGAAAGCAATAAAACAATAAATGTTGGAGGAGATGATTGGGACACCAATTCACTGTTGGTGAAACTCTGAACTTAACCATTTTGGAGAGCAATTTAGAATTATGACCAAAGATTTATAAAACCCTCTGATCCAGCAATACCACTATTTGGTCTACTTCCCAAGTACTGGGGAAAAAAAGAAAAGAACTTTGTCGTGTCAAAGAACTGGAAATTGAAGGAATGCCCATCAATTGGGGAAAAGCTAAACAAATTGTGGTGTATAATCAGATGGAATACTACTGTTCGAAGAAATGATGAGCTGGTTGATTAAAAAAACCATGGACAGACTTGTATGAAGTAATGAAAAGCGAAATAAGCAGAACCAAGAGAGTATTGTATGCAGTATCAACATTATTCTAAGAATATCTTTGAATGACTAAGTCATTTTGAATATTATAGATTTTGAATATTAAATCAACTAAAAAGGACCCATGAAGAAAGATACTTTCCACCTCCAGAAAGAACTGATAAATAGAATATGCACATATATGCATAACTATTTGTGTCTAATGGTAGCCTTCTCTAGGGAGGGGTGGGGAAAGAGGGAGATAAAAAGTGCACACCAGAAGACAAAAAACAAAACAAAACAAAAAAAAAACTTAAAAGGAAACACAGAAAAGCAGGGTAGTTTTGGCAAATGTGTAGTACTTATTACAGTTTTTTTTTTTTTTTTTAAAGAAAACGTGAAGTGGAAATTTATGGTTTTATAGTCAGTCTTCTGTGTTGTGCTGTGTCTATGGAAATGTTCTCTTTTTTTAGTCTTTACATATTTAAGTTTAAAATAAATTTTAAAATAAAAAAAAAAAAAAAAGGATAAATTACTTGCCAGTGGTCATACAGCCAGTGTTTGAGGCATATTTAAACTGAAGTCCACTGTGTCACTTTGCTGCTACTGTACCACCTGGCTGGTTCAAACCATATTAATCTCTCCTCTACCTCAAAGGACCTAATGCTCTCAGGGTCTGTACATAGGACCTGTTTCCACGCTATACTGTCTGTACCCCTAAGTCTCCTGGTAAACGCGCCTCTTCATTTTGCGTGAGGCCTCCTGAGAGCAGGAACCACGTCTCTGAAACAGGTCTGGATTTACTGTCTGGACGATGTGGGAAGATCCCACCTTTGACACTCAATAACTGTGTGGATCCCTGGTCAAGTCACTTAACTCTGAGACTCAATTTCCTCATCTGTAAAATGGATGACCAGACTCTATTAGGTGGCCTGTAAGGTCTCTTCCAGTTCAAAAATTATGAACCTACGATGCTTTAATAGACAAAGAGAGCCAGAGAGGATTCCAGAAATCATGCGGTCCAATCCCAGCGAAACCGAAACCCGGGATTGAGGTTCCCAGTATTAGAGAGGGACTGGAACTCGGGTCTCTCGCTCTCCGTGCCCCTGCCTCACCTTGTCTGCCGCCTAGGGAGGGGGGCTAGGCTGACTAGAGTGGAACTCGACGGCTGCCCCCCGCCCCGCCCTATGCCAGCCCTCGCCCCACTTCTCCCCACGTGGGTGGCCTCAAAGCAGGTTAAGCTGTCCCGGCTCCACGGCTCCCGAGACTCCCTTGTGGCGGCCGCTTTACCCGAAAGAGCGCGGCGTCCTGCTGCTCCCTGTAGTCCTGCTTGGCCGCGTGCTTCCAGGGGATGCGGAACATAGTCTTCTCCCGGTTTTCCCAGCGGAGTCCGGGGTAGCTACCGCTTTCAATCTGAGCCACCAGCCAGTCCCTCAAACGCAAGGGGCCGCCTGGCTCTGCCATGGCCTTGCACCTTCGGGATTCAGCACCCCGGGAGCGAGCCAAGCGCGGTTCCCGGGACAGCTCCCGGCACAACGCACACGGCCCAGCGCTACATCCGCGGGGGCCGAGCAGTCTAGCAAGGACCAGGAGCGGGGCGATGAAATTGCACCGGATGGGAAGGGCTGTCTAGGGTTTCGGGGGGCTCGGAGGTTCTGCAGAGGTAAAGAAAGCGAAAGTGTCAGGGAGCTTTCGCTTTCCCTTTCTGCCACGAGATGTGCACCCGGCTCCCATCCTTTGTCCCTCCTATTACCTTCTCTCTCCCACTCTCCTCCTTTCCCCTCCCTCTCTTCCTGACTTCGCCTCCTTTTTCTTTCTCTTCCAACCTTTCTGTCTTTCTCTCCTCAAGTCCCTGGCCCCCCCTTATCCTCTCCCCCCTTTTCTTTTCCCCTTCCCTCCTCTTCCTCTGTCTTCCATCTCTTTTCCACCATCTTTTTCTTCTTCTATCCCTCTTTCTTCCCTCTCTTTCCTTATACCCAATAACAGTCTTCCCTGTCCCTCAAATAATACCCATTTTTGCCTCATGCACAATGCAAACTCTTTAAAGGCAGCTAATTTTTTTCGGTAGTTCCAGGGCTTAGCACAGTGCCTGGCACATTGTAAAGGCTTAATAAATATTTGTTGCTTTGATTCATTGCTGTAACTTATCACATAATATGGTTTATCAGATTTTGTATCTTACTCCCTTCCTGAACAGTGAACTTGTTGAGGGAAGGGAAGGTATCTTATCTAAACTTTGTCTTTACCATTGCACAGCACACAGTGGGAGTTTAAGTGTTTGTAGTCCTGTCACCCTCCTTCTTGTTCTCTCTTCCCTCTTTCTACCTTCCCTCCTTCTTTCCTCTTACTTCCCTTCCTCCTGCTTTCTTTTTTTTTTTTTCCTCTCATATCCCTGAAGGTACCTTGTTCTTGGGATCCCAGAAGACTGAAGGGAGACTGCCTGTAACTTTATCTGGTCCCCAATGAGTCAGACTCCATGATCCCTATCCCCACCTGAATCCAGATGCCAAGGAAATTTGGAAGTTCAAATGTGAACGGCTCCTCTGGGTAAATCACATCTCCAATCCCTTCCCTCCTTCAAGATAGAAGCTGAAAGAACATACAGTCCAACCCCTTTATTTCCCACAAGGGGAAACTGAAACCTAGAAAAGGAAATGGTCACACTCGAGGTCACACAAAGAATTGGTGGCAGAGCCAAGAGCTACAATCCAGGTCTCCTAACTCCTGTCCCTACTTTATTCCACAGGGATGGCTCCCTCCACTCACTTTGTACACATCTTACCTGATGCAGTAGAAAGAAATAATAGATTCAAATACCATCTTAATTCCATGCAATTAAGTTCTTTAAGTTGCTTTAGTTTCCCATCCTCAAAAATGAAAGTGTTGACTAAGTGACTTTTAAAGTTTGTCTCTAACTTTAACATTCATGAAATCCTCTAATAACATCCATAAATGCTATCTATTTTCCTTCTCCTGAACTAAATTTGCATTAATTTATCAGAATTTTTTTTTCCAATAAATTAATCAAGTTAAAAAACCATGGGCAGGTAATTGTGCTAGGCAGTTGCTGGGAGTGAAATATAAAAAAATAATTCCAGCCTCTGCCTTCAGAAAGTAATAAACTCAAATAGAAAGGACAAATTCTCAAATAACTATGCTACAAGAGAGGGAGAATAGTGTTTGAAAAATTTGGGTCAACATATTTCTGATGCATGACTAACCTCCAAGGTCAGGTATTAATATATCCATGTCATCTAGTCAATCTTTAGCAGCTTTTGTGATTAAAAGTACAACCTCCTCATTGTGGCATTTACAGCCTTGTACCCACTAGTTTCTTCATCTTCTATTTTTCCAAATTTATTTCACATCCTTTTCAGGGAAATCCTTTTCAGAGAAACCAGACAACTTTATACCCCAAACCTGACATTCCATTTCCTATTTCTTTGACTTTCTCCTCCTCCTATCCCTGCTTCTTTAACATCTTAGTTTATCTTCGAGGCTCAGCTAAGCTGCCAGCTCTTACAGCTGCCTTTATTGCTCCCCCCAGAGCTCTCTATTCTCAAATATGCATTTACTCCATTTTCTATTTCCATGTGGTAGCCCACTCCTTCGCCTACCATGCAAGCTCTTTGAAAGTAGAGACTGGTTTTCATATATATGCCTTATGCATATCTGGCAATTAAAAAATGTTTGGAGAATTGAAGCAAGATTGCTAGTGGAGTGTTCAAGGGCTTGGCTTGTGTCCATGGCCTAATCAGTATTTGGTTAAAGGCATAGACGACTTGGGAGGGATAGTTAATACATTAAGTCAGGATCCAAAAGTATCTCAACAGTCTGGAATGAGAAGTTTAATCTACTTAGATGAAACATAATCAGGACAAATAAAATCAGTGTGACATAGTAGATAGAATGCTAGATTTGGAATTGAGAGACTTGAGTTTGCATTCAACAGTAGAGGCAAATGAGTTAATCTTTATATAGTCTTGCTTTTCCTCATCTGCAAAATGGGGATAATAATACCTATGGTACTTGCCTCACAGGACTTTAATGAAACCATGTATGCAGAGTGTCCCAAAATTCTTTGTGTAGCTTTAATGGTATAAAATTGAACTAAGACTTTTGTAATACTTTGTATAAATTTTTAAGTGGTATATACATTTTACTATCATTACAATTATCATCCTCACCCTTATTCCCTCCCCCCTCACACCATAAAGTCTTATTCCCTGCATGAGTCAGCATCCAGAAAAGGAAGAAGTCCCTGCAAAAGCTGGGAGACCAGAGTCCACAACAAGGGAGCTGAGGGCCCACTCCACTGTCATCTGCCCTATCACCAGGCTTCATCTGGAGCCTGTGAGCACCACAATTTAGGAAGGACACTGGGCAGCATAAGTATGTGCAGAAGAAGACAAGCAGGAGAATGAGAGACCTGGAGGCCAGGTAAAAGGAGAGTCTGTTGAAAATGTTGTTGAAGACAATTTTCAGATGAAGAAATTAAAACCATTTCTTATCATATAGAAAGGTGCTCTAAATCACTATTGATCAGAGAAATGCAAATTAAGACAATTCTGAGGTACCATTACATGCCTCTCAGATTGGCTAATATGACGAAAAAATAATGACAAATCTTGGAGGGGATGTGGGAAAACTGGGACTCTGATACATGATGCATGATACATGATGGAACTGTGAATGGATCCAACCATTATGGAGAGCAATTTGGAACTATGATCAAAAAGTTATCAAATTATACTTATGCTTTGATCTAGCAGTGTTTCTACTGGAGATCTTAAAGGAGGGAAAGGGACTCACATGTGCAAAAATGTTTGTGGCAATCCTTTCATAGTGGCAAAAATCTGGAAACTGAGTGGTTGCCCATCAGTTGGAGGATGGCTGAATAAATTATGGTATATGAAGGTTATGGAATATTATTGTTCTATAAAAAACGATCAGCAGCATGATTTTAGAGAGGCTTGGAGAGACTTCCATGAACTGATGCTAAGTGAAATGAGCAGAATGAGATCATTGTACACAGCAACAGAAATATTATACAATGATTAATTCTGATCAATGTGAGTCTTTCCAACAATGAGATGATTGAGGTCCGTTTCAATAATCTTGTGATGAAGAACACCATATACACCCAGAGAGAGGACTGTGGGAACTGAGTGTGGATCACAACATAACATTTTCAATCTTTTTCTTGTTGTTTGCTTGCATTTTGTTTTCTTACTCATTTTCTTTCCTTTTTTGATCTGATTTTTCTTGTTCAGCAAGAGAATTGTATAAATGTGTTTACATATATTTTAACATGTATAACATATATTGAATTATTTGCCATCTGGGGAGGGGTGGGGGAAGGAGGAGAAAATTTGGAACACAAGGGTCAATATTGAAAAATTATCTGTGCATATATTTTGAAAATAAAAAACTTTAATTAAAAAAAGATGTTGATATTTAGCCTGGAGAAGGATAGGCTTAGTGAGGAACATGATAGTTATAGAAGAGCATGGTGTAGTAGATAGATTCAGATCAAGAAGGGACTGGGCAGTTCCAATGAGCTAGTGATGACAAGAGCCAGCTACACCCAGAAAGAGGACTGCGGGGACTGAGGATGGATCACAACACAGCATTTTCACTCTTTTTGTAGTTGTTTGCTTGCACTTTATTTTCTTTCTCATTTTTTTCCTTTTTGATCTGATTTTTCTTGTGCAGCATGATAATTGTATAAATATGTATGCCTATATTAGATTTGCATATATATATATATATTTATCTTGTTTAACATATATTGTATTACTTGTCATCTAGGGGAGGGAGTAGGGGGAAGGGGGGAATTGGAACACAAGGATCAATGGTGAAAAATTATCCTTGCATATGTTTTTAAAATAAAAAGCTTCAATTAAAAAAAAGAAGGGGCTGGGCCCAGAGTCAGAAAGTCCAGTGTTCAAATTCCATCTCAGATACCTAATAGGAGTCACATACAATACTTCCCCTCTAATCTCAGCCCTAAACTTCTTTCACCTGTTTCTTCTTCTTCCTTTTTTTTTTCCCCTGAGGCAATTGGGGTTAAGTGACTTTCCCAGAGTCACACATCTAGGAAGTGTTAAGTGTCTAAGGCCAGATTTGAAACCAGGTCCTCCTGACTTCAGGGCTGGTACTCTATCCACTGTACCACCTAGCTGCCCCTCCCTGTTTCTTCTTTTATAAAACAAGGGAATGAGGTTAGATAGATGGTCACTAAGGCTCCATTCAGTTCTAAATCTATGACCTAATAAAATAGAATCAGAGAATCTCAAAATTAGAAGTGACTTCAGAGTCTAGGCAATTAACTGCCTGGTGATGTGGATAGAGTACTGGGCTGGAATCAGGAAGTCCTGAATTCAAATCCAGCCTCAGACACTTACTGTGTGATTCTAGGCAAGTCAATCAACTTCGTTTCCTCAACCGAAAATGGAAATGATAATAGCATCTACATTTCAGGGTGATGTGATGATCAAATGAGATAGTTATAAAGTGCTTAGCACAGTGCCTGGCACATAGTAGGTGCTCTCTATCTCCCTTTACTCCCTCTCCACTTCTGGATCGCTCTATTCCAAAGTTTTTCTGAACAAGTTTAAATCGGTTCCTCTGTAACTTCTACCCTCTGCTTCTGGTTCTAGGGCTGCACAGGGCAAGGTTAATTCCTCTTCCACATTTCATCCCTTCAAATACTTGATCACAGCTATAATGTTCCCATGGCTCTTTTATTGTATAGGCTGCATATCCTAGCCATTCAACTGATCTTTGTGTGGAATGACTTCTAAGCTTACAACCATCCGAGGCACTTTGCTTTGAGTGCTTTCTAACTTAGGAATGTTTGTCCTGAAATGTGCTACCCAGAACTGAACACAAGAATCCAGAAGTGGTTAGGTCAGAGTAGTTCTCTCCCCTCTTTAGAACTGAATACCATGCTTCTCTTAATGTCCTTTAAGAACTTATTGGCTTTTAAAATAACGATGAATGATGATTATGATGATGATAGCTAGCATTTTTATAATGCCCACTATGTGCCAGGCACTGTGCTAGTTGTATAGTGTTCTGTTATATCTAATTCTTTGTGACCTCATTTTGGTCCTTCTTGGTAAAAATCCTGGAATATACTTCTCCAGTTTATTTTATAGGCAAGAAAACTAAAACAAACAGGATTAAGTGACTTGTCCACGGTCACATATAATAAGTGTCTGAGGCTGGATTTGAACCCAAGAATGGATTTGAACCCAAGAATGGATTTGAACCCAAGAAGAGGTCTTTGTGATTCCAGGCCCAGTACTCTTTCCATTGTATTACCTGCTTCCTTTTTTGTATTCCATCCTGTTATCTGACATCAATTTGCAGTACACTAAATCATAAATTTTTTTTTTTTTTTAGATGAACTGCTGTCTCTACATGTCTCCTTCCATCTTGGATTTCTGCATTTGGATATTCTTAGCTCAAATGTAAGATTTCGTGTTTATTTGTATTAAAGTTTACATTATTACAATACTTATTAGCACATCAAGCTCTTTTTGCATCATGATTCTATCATCCAATATATTAGAAATGCTTCCCAGCTTTTTGTTACCTACAAACTAGCTATTTGCCATCTAGGCAAACCAGGACATTGGCAAAAATAATACACAACCAGAGCCAACCCCAAACCACTGGGTACTCCAATGGAGATCTTCCAAGTTGACCTTAAATCATTAATAATCTATGACCAGAATCTATTTTTGGGGAAGCCTTGCTGGCTCTTGATGATCACTGCTTGCTTTTTCCAGAAAACCAGTATCGTTGTAGAATTTGTCTAGTTCCCTGGACTATAGTTTTCAGGCTTTACTTTCTTCCTTTTTAAACAAAGATAAGGAAAATATTTCATGCCCTTCTTCAGTCCTGCAGCACCTCTCCTATTTTCTGCAGTCTTTAAGATGCCATAAATAGTAGCTGTTTTTTTCAGGACCCTTACACATAAGCTTGCTCTGCTTAGTTTTAATGACCAGAAGTAGGAGCAAAGGGGAAAATTTCTGGATTCAGGTAAGAAAAAAACTGCCTAATAATTTGAATTGTCCAAACAGGTATCCAATTCCAAAGATGGAACTCGCTACTTCAGGAAAGAATGAGTCCCCCATCATTAGAAAGATTTGGGGTAAATCAATGATCCTTTGTCTATAGTATAAAGAGAATCAAATATTATAATCTATATAAAGTACTTTGTAAACTATTCACATGTACTTTTGATATTATTGCTGCCTTAATGAATCTGTTATCTCAACAATCTGTTATCTTCAGTGGTGTAGATTGCAAACTTTATCCTCACAAAATATTCATCTGTTGTGCTAAAGACACTTCACTTAATTAAATCACTTGACAATTAGTAGATACTAATGGAACCCAAAAGTTGTTTACTGATGATTTCTTGTTGCATTTTTAGATCATATTACAGTTTGGTCCAGATTAGTGTAAATAATGAATCCTCTAAAGTAATCACATATATGCACATTTGTGGGTTTTTGTAAACTATAGATATTAATTCCATTTCATTAGAATGTGTTGCTAATTAGAATAATGTAACCACTTCATGGGATTCATTCTTTGTACTAATTGGGATCTACCTGTCTTATGTAAAGTTATCTCTGTTGACTCTTTCAAGGATTCTTACAGGGTTTTTGATATATGGAAACACTTTGTTGGAAGAAAGCCTTTAAGGTAGCAACTTGGTCTCCCAGATCAAATGTGTTATAATAGTTAACAAAAAGAATAAGCACAATGGGGTTCAGTTAACAGTATGACTGTAAAGATGTGATCAACAGTAGAATAACATTTATGAAAATCTGCTCATTCCCTTCTTATAACTTCATCAATGATATCTTTGATACACATATTTGCATCAGTATTTAGTAAGGAAAAAAACTTAGCAGAGATGAAAAAGTAGGCATTTGAATAGTTACTAATATTTTCTTGATTGCTTTTGTTGATAGTAATATTTTTCCAAAGATTTTTTTCCCCAAGCATTTTAATACTTTTCTCTCTTTCAAATTCATAAGACTTGATCCCTTAATGGCCTCAGAATTTTTGCCTATAAAATGGACTTTTATGTATGCATAGTCCGAGCCAGCTAATTGGAATTCCCACCTTAATTTTGCCTTTTCTATGACTTCTATGCACATTGAGATTTGTGACATCATAATTCAATATGGAGACTCCACTGTAACTATAAATATCATGGCAGATCTTTTTCCTTTGTTCTCGTTCCAGTTTCAGTCTTGCAACTTAATTGTAAATCAGAATACAGTTACAATACAGTTACAACTCAGAGTAACTCAAGTTACTCTGTCTTAATTGGGTTTCTTGCTAAGCTTTTTGTAAACAATATTTTTTCCCTCCTATGAAGCTTTTTATTCTTTTATAAGAGAATGTAGCTCGTGATCCTCCAACATCCTCTGATATAAGATTTTACAAATAATCTGTTACATCATTAAACTCTTGTTATCACTGGCTGCCATGCCTTCCCAGTGGGTAAGAAAATCGAGGATCTGTTAGTTGAAACAGTATCCAGATTGTTTTCACTTGGAGACTGGTTTATATTGTTGAAACTTCTTAAAGAATGGTTAGTCAGTAATGACAGCTTTTCTTTTTCTTTCATTATCTGTTCCCTCTCCTTATTTGGGGGCATCAATAGCTTGTTTAAATGGGATAGTTTGGAACTTTAAAAATTGTTCACCATGCTTTCTCATTTTTTTAAACTTAGTTTTTATTTTGATTGGTATCCTAACAAGTACCCAGGTAGGTGATTCAGAAATTGGTAAGAAATTGATAAATTCCCTAACTTTAAATTTTACTGTTTTTTTGGTAAATAATTTGAAATTCACCATGAAAAAAGTGTCCTCTCCTCCTGAGAAAGTACTCATGATATATAAGATTTTGAGTTCTTTCATTTTTACTCCTGAGGCATACCATCAACATATTTTTCACTATATTTCTCATGTCTGCCTTTGCCCTGAAGTCGCCTCACATTGAAGTATATTTTGATATATAAACCTATATCAAATAAACAATTTGATATTGATTTTGATAATTCCCCCTCTTAATGAGGGAAAAGGGAGAAAAGGAGAATATTTGGAATTCAAAAAATTTTAAATCAAATGTTAAAAATTATTTTACATGTAATTGAAAAAATATTAATTTTAAAAAGTTATGTTGAATTAATCCAGAGGTTTTTACTCAAATCTTTATAGAATTTTTCTACCTTATCTTCTGTGGTAGATGTTGGCTCATAAACCAGAAGATACTATGGTACAATAGATAATGCCTATTTATTGTTGGAGTTAAAGTTCTGATTCTGAGATATACTAAGTAATCATGGACAAGTCACGTAACTCTGGGGAATTCCAGGCAACTGTTATAGATTGCAATACAGTTGCTGATTTGCATTGGGAATATCCCTCATGTGGTATTCTCTACTATAAATCACAAATTTGTACAAAAATTATCCCCCAATCTACCTTTAATTACCTTCTCGATTCTGTTTCTAATTTTTTTCTGAACTTCAAAACCATGTTCCATCTATGGCTGACTCATACAAGAAATTCCCTCAATGCCTGGATTTCCTTTTCCTTGTGGCCTCTACATCCCCATATATCCCAAAGCCTGGCTCCTTTCTCCCAAAGATGAATTCTTCCTAAAGCCTCCATTTACATAATTCATCCCCAACCAGCCAGCTTTCATACACTCCTGGGCCTTGTTATTGATTTTCTGAATTTAACTCCCCCCCCCCAAAAAAAAACCCACACTCCCTATATTGGGTTCTTTAGTTTCCAGCCCTTCCTTCTTTCCCACCCTCCACCCCAGCCCACCCCCTTTTTTAGTCCCCTTTTGGGAATTATCTTGACCTATTAGAACATAAGCTTTTGGAAGGCAGGGATTGCCATTCTGCTTGTTATTTATATCTCTATAGTACATTGCCCAGTACATTGGAAGTGCTAAACAAATGCTTTTCTTCCTTTCTTTCTTCTATTATTTGACTCAAAGGAAACAATGTACATAAACCACTTTATAAACTTTAGTGTTACATGACTGTCAACTATTACTTTAAACTGTAGTTATCCTCATGGTAGATAAGGATACTTCCTCCACTTTCTTTTTCCTCAACCTATTCCTTTTTCCAACTTCACTGTTCCTTTTGAGATCACCACCATCCTTCCATTCCCACAGGCTTGGTTTATCCTTGGCTCACACTCATCCTATTATCAAATCTGTTGCCAAATCTTGTGATTTTTTTTATCTCCACAATATCTCTTGTGCACATCCTCTTCTCTCCACTCACATGGCCACTAGTTTTGCAAAGATCCTTGTCAAGTTTTGTTCAGACAGTTGCAATAATCTTCTAATTAGGTGGTCTCTCTGCCCACTATTCCAACCCATTCAGTAGTCCAAAGCTCCCCAAGCATCAGCTGCTACCACTGAGTCTCCCGCACTGAACTGCTGTTAATCCTTGGGAAAGAGTCTGTAGCCAGGACCATACTAGATTTTATAGTAGTATGCAGCAGATCTTGTACTTCAGTGGCGTACTATTCAAGAATTCCAGGTTACCTCTGATGTAGTTTAGATAAAGTTTAAGCGAGATACCTTCTGGCTTCCTTTCCAACTATAAATTCCTATGAGATAAATGCAATGGAGAAATCCAGGCAAAGTGCTGTAAGAAGTTTAAGAGGGAGAGATCCCTTCCATCTGGAGCAGAGGGAGAGGAGTACCAGGCACACGAGCTAGTTTCAAAGAGAGGGATTCCAACAGATGGAGGTGGAAGAGTTGGTATGGAGGAGAAAGCATTCTAGGATAGGAAATGGGAGAGAATGGCATAGGACAGCAGTCTAATTTGGCTAAAATATGGGGTAGATGAGGCTAGAAGAGTGATTTGGAACCAGATTGTGGATCATTTTATACATTACTAGGTAAGAGGCCACCAAGGATAGTTTTTAGCTAAGGATGTTCCATCCTCCCATGCAGCTTACTAAGGACCCTCTGAGATTATATTGTTTTCACCTATTTTACTAACTGCCAGCTTGCACACAGGAGATGCTCAGGAAATGTTTGTTGAATGAATGATGGGCTTACTGTAGGTGCCTAGGAAGTGCTCATTGCTTGACACAGTGAAAAAGCACTGCCTCTGTGGTCAAGAGAACTGGGTTTCAAATCCTACTTGGGCTGCCTGCTGCCATGTGATTCCTTGGTTTTCAGTGTAAAATGAGGCATTGGACTAATTAGTCTCTCGAATCTTCAGCTACAAAATGATGATCCTTTCCAACCCAGAAAATGGTGGGGGGGGGGGAAGAGCTTCAATGGAAGTTCAGAAACCGGAATTCTAGTTCCTACAACTACTATCTTTGTGACCTTGAGTGAGCATTTTTCTACTGCTGGCATCTCAATCTCCTTTGTAAACATGAACAACATTTGACATCTTTCTCTATAATAGGGAGGTAAATGCTTCTTTGAAAAATTATGAGTCTTAATGCCCAGAGAAGGAATTGTAATTACTTCTCTTATTATTCTTCAGTGGATTTAGAAAGGCTACTTCCTTATCTCACCCATGAATTTTATGACCATTGGGATTAGTCACCTTTGAGTTGTGGGGATATTCATGTTGGCTGCGTCTTTGTGAGGGTCCATAATTCCCCTTTTTGAGCCCCCACAATCAGTGGTGGCTGAGAGATAGAGGTTCAATGGGGAAGTGATTTCCCCATATTAAGGACAGTTAGGGAAAGCAGGGAGAGTGGCTCAGTGGATGTAGTCTCCCCATTTGGTTTATCCTAAAAGCTCAGGAGGGGTATGAGGTAGTGGATGTTGTGAGTGAACCAGTGAATCCTGACAGGTCCTTCCTCTTGGGAAGTGGTCCAATGCCAAGGCTATAAGAAAACCCACAGGCTACTGTATACAGAAGGGACAGGAATGTGAAGAAGCTGAGGTAGATGTGACCACAGTCCCAGGGTACATGAGGGGCTGGGGACTTCTTACAAGTCTTCCTTGTGGCATCTAGAGGGATTTCAAAGATGATTTAAATGGACAGGGAGGAGGGGCTGGCATGGAGGATGAGGAAACAGTGATGGTAGGCTCAGAGGGTAATTAAGGCTTCAGAAGTGGGATGGGGGCTCATTAAGAGAATGGAGATTTAGGGATTAATGCAGGGGATTGATGAATGGGAGGCAAAGCCTCACTGACAGGATGGAGACTTGGTGAGGGAATGATAGTTCATGAGAGGGGTGCTTGTGAAAGAACACATAACTTGATTAAGGAACAGGGAACTCAGTAAAGAGAACAAAGCCTGAGTGAAGAGATGGAGTGGGACTGGACAATGGACTGAGTGGGAGAAGGGCTTAGGGATGAGAAAAAAGATGGGAAGCTGAGTGAGGGGGATGGGAGACTCAGTGGATATAAGAAAAAAAAAACTTTCCTAACAATTAGAACTATCCAAAAATGGAATGGGCTTTCAGGAAATAGTGGATTGTCTCTATGTCAGTAAAAATCTCCATCCAAAGGCTGAACACTACCCTACTGGGCAGAGGATTCTTGTTTAGTTATGACTTCTGAGAGGGTGTGATTCTGAGGTGGAGGATTAGAGGCTCAGTGAGTGGGGATGGGAGTTAAGAGGATGAGGTACTTAGAAAGGGGGAGAGGGATTCGGTGTGGGGTTTGAGAAGGGAGATGAAGGCTCCATGGGGGAATGGGGCCCAAATTACTAGAGTAATGAAGACTTGGTGAGAGGAGCACAGGTTTCTTGAGGGGCTGGGGAATTCTGTGAGGAGAACAGTAGCTAAACAAAAGTGCTCAAAGAGCCATTTTCCAATAGACAGGTGACCAAAGGATATGAAGAAAATTTTCAAGAGGATTGCAAACTAATAACAACCATATAAAATATTGTTCCAACTCACCAATAAGAAAAATGTAAATCAAAACAACTCTGAGGTTTTATCTCACACCCAGGAAATTGCCAAAGATGACAAAAGATAGAAAGTCAATATTGGAGGGATTGGGAGAGGTTAGGCATATTAATACACTATTGATGGAATTATGCATTGGTCATTATGGAAAATAATTTACAATTATGTGAGAAAAGTCCCTAAATTCTTCATACTCTTTGACCCAAACATTCCATTACTTGGCATATACTCCAAGGAGATCAAATTCATAAAGTCCCTATAGATGCCAAAAATTTAAACCATATTGTGGTATAAAAAAACCAAACTAGAAGTAAATGTGTTGGCATTGGGGAAGGGATAAACCAATTGTGGTACATGTGTGTAAAGTAATAAATATTATTGAAATGTAAAAAACCAATTTGAAGAATTTGGAGAACATAGGATGACTTGTGCGATTTGATGCAGAAAGAAATAACAGGAAAATAATACACAATGACTATACCCATGTAAACAAACAAACAAAATCCTCAGCAATTCTATGTAATTGTAATGACCAATCTTGGTCTCCAGAATAGATGAGCCAGCAACTCCCTCTTTTCTGTAGAGACAAAGGGGACTCTCCAGGAAGAATGCTGCATACACTGCCAGACAAGGTCACTGTATTGGTTGTTTGTTTATCTGTTTCTTTTTCATATGAGAGAACATATTCAATGAGAAGGTAGGAAGAAATGAAGAAGGCTATGATAGAGCAAAATGACTGTGATGTCAAAAGCATCAGCCAACCTTATTTTTAAAAATTAAATAAATTAAGGTGTGTGGTGAAATGATAAGGTTTTTGAGTGGGGAAAAGTGACTCTGTGACTAAGAATGAGGTTCAATGAGGGTGATTGCTCAGGGGAATGAGGGCTTATGAGGGTGTTGGGGCTCACTATCATGAATGGGCCTAGTTTCAGTGGGGGGGGCTGTCCAAGAATCTAAGAGCACTCTGGGGCATGATCTGGGGCTCCATTGGTTGCTAGTTCAGCCGTGGCTGTAGGAAATCTTCTCTCTAAAAGAGTCCCAACAAGATCTAATTTGTTCAAGCATTATCTAGGATCCCAGCTTCCAGCTGAGGTTACAAAGAGGTTGGAGACCAGATTGGTGTTTTTGGAAGTCTCCAGGGCTCTAAATCTGAAGTCAGAAAAAGGATTCAACTTCAGGTAAGTCCCTTCCTTTTTTCTGGCCTCAGTTTCCCCTTCTGTGAAATGAGGCAGGGTAGTAGTAAGAGTGTCAGACTTGGAGCCCAGTGAGGGGAATACTCAAGTCTCACCGCTGACACTGGCTACTTATCGATGAGTAACTGAACCTCTTTTAGTATATTTTCTCCAATATATCATGGGAATAATGCCTACAATACCAAGCAAAGGCCTGTACATTTTCAGTCTTATTTTTCACCTTACCACCTCCTCACACCCCCCAGGTTCAGTCTCTCTCGGCCCATCCTCCTTGGCTCCCCTGGGCCCTTAGACCAAGTCCTCCCTCCTCCACCTCCCCCAGGGACTTTGTCTCCAAGATCTAAATCTGGAGTCGGGGGCTGCATTAGAATTTGCCTCTGCCCTTACTCTTTGGACATCTGGTTTTTCTTCTCTGGGATTCAGGCTCCCTATTTGTAAAATAAGGAGGGGGGGCTGGATGACCCATCTGCCAGGCGAGATCAGCTCCACATCCTGGGAGCTCCTTTCCTCAGTAAGGCAGGGGCTCAGTCAGTCTGGGGAGACTGGGGGTCCCCAAGGGCTAAGGCACCAGTTACTGCAGCAGGACCTCATCAGACTAGACACAGAGACAGACGCAGACAGCAGACAGACTCACAGACACCAGACCCAGACGGGCGGGACCCAGGGAATCAGGCGCCATGGCCCAGAACCTCAGATCTGGGGCCATCTTTTATGGGGTGAGGAGACTAGGCCCTTCCTTTGACCCTCTAGTACCGAGGCAACCAACAGAGACATGGAGACAGGAGGGAGACAAGACAAGGGAGAGACACAAACAGGTGGGAAGGATAACCCATCAGCAGGGAGAAGCCCAGACAGTTCCAGCCCAGGAAGGGTTCTGTTCTTCTTCAGGGCAGGCAGGGTACCTGCACCACCCCAACCATCAGGCTGCTCCCAGCCGGTGTGCCTCTGCTGCAGCCTCATCTTGTCCGTCCTTCCAATCATCTGCCTTGTGCTCCTGGATCCTGAGCCTGACTCCCACCCAACTCAGCTTTGCAAACAAGGGCCTGGATGTAACTCACAGCCATCACTTCCCCCCTTTCCGGGACAGACATCTGGGGATGCAGGAGAAAGTCTGCTTGACTCGGGTGAGGAGAGGGAGAGGTCTCCGGACCTCCCTGGGGGGCCGGGGGACCAGTCTCTGCAGGGTACCCTCAGCGCTGCCCGAGGGAGACGCCTCCCGGCAGCGCTTGCACAGGGGTAGCAAGGCCCGGATCTCCTCTTCATCGTTGAATGGACTCTCTCCATACTTCTCCTCTAGTTGCCTGCGCAGCTGCGGGCCAGAGGGTGGAAGGGGGGTGAGGGGAAGGAAGGGTCAGAGAAGAGTGTAAATGGGAAATGGGGAAAGGATTTGAGGAATCAAAGACAGAGGCACAAAACCAAGGCAGCCCAGTCCTTCCTCCCCACCCCATCTCTACCCCAGGGGCCTTAGCCCCTGCACTGAAGCTTGGGGTCAGGGAGGGGAGGGACAGGTAATAAAATGAGAGCACCTCTAAATGCTCTTCCAACTCCAGAGCCCTTGGAATGGTAGCTCAAACCCTTGCTGCCCCTCCCCTCTTAGAAAGGACTCACAGGCAGGGCATCCCCAAACCTGACAGGGACAATACTTATGAGAATGGCACAGTCCACATTAGTGCAAGGTACTATAGCAAATGTCTGAAACTCCTAAAGTTAGGATCATGGTCTCCTCATTGCTGAGGGGCTCTAGGGACCCTGGTTCATACTCAGTGTGGCCCCCTTCTCCCTTGGAGACTTCTGATATGGGCAGGGACAGAGCACCTGATGGACCTCACCCAGGAATCTCCCCTCTCAGGCCTCTGACCCTGCAGGAGGTTAAGAGATCTCACCTGAGGGGCTTGTCTCTGACCTCATTGACATCTGCACAGGGAGGTCCCTCCCCCATGAGACAGCCCCTGACTTTGTGCTCCAGGATGGACAACAGGGAGGGGTTTGGGAGGGCCCTGAAGGGTAAGATCAGGGGCTGGATCTGATTCACCAGGCTGGGAAGCTGGTAGATTGTGCTCAAATGAGATAATATCTGTAAAAGCGCTTGGCCTAGCTCCTGGCACACAGCTCCTTCTCTCCTCCCTGGAGACCTCCAGTTGGAGCCTGATGCTTGGAGTCTCCCACCCCTTCCCCAGCCCTGCCTGCTCTTAGGGGGAAGCTCCTGGCCCATACCTTCCGGGCATTGCCCCAGCCATATTCTTCCAGCTGCTGCTTGAAGCCTGGGTTGGGGTTGGCGATGGGTCGGACTGCTTTGACTGCCTCCAGGACCTCTCGCCAGCCCAGTCCTGTCACCGTCATCACGTAGGCTGTCACAATGGTGGCACTTCGGGAGATGCCCGCAAAGCTGAGGATGCCCAACCTTTTTGTTACTGGCATTGCTGCCTGGGCAACGAGATCCACCCCCACTGCACTCCTCTCCTGGCCAGTCCCCTAAAGGCCACCTAGAAGGGCTCAGACCAAAGAAAGGCTTGGGGAGGAGGGGAGTCACTGGGCCAGGGGTAGCTCACCGATAATAGAACTTATGATAACAGAACCCAAGAGTTTACTGTATTCTGAGCCTCTTCTGGAGCCGATCTTCCCCTTTGAAGAGCAAGTCTTTCTGGCTAGATTTCAGCCTGGGGATTTTTCTTCTTGTTCCCAGGAACTGAAGTAGTTAAGTGGCTCTTGCCCTCTGGTCCCTGATCCCCTTCATCTAGAACTGTGGCTTAGTGGAGAGGACACAGGAAGGAGAGTCATGAAATCTGAGTTCCACTAATAGTTTTCTGGGTGACCCCCTTCCTCCTTTCTCTGAGTCTCAGTTTTCCCATCTATAAAGTGGGAGAATTTGACAAGATCTGCAAAGATCTCTTCTACTCTGACTTCCCACATCTTCTGCGCTAAGGTCCCTTCCAATTTGGATGCTCTATGATTGCATGATTTTGTATCTGCCCACTGGGGCAGTTCACTGGACCCCATCATCCTTGGCACTCAGCAGTCATCTTGGCGGCTCCCTAGGGCCCCTAAGCGGGGTGGGAGGAGAAGAGGTAGGGCGAGCTAGAGCTCAGTCCAGTGGTGAGGTTGGTAACATTTCTGTATTTCTGCAATATTTCTTTTCTCCTTAAAGGCACCTTGTATAACTCTCAGATCTCTTGCTAACCATGATCCCTCAACCAGGCTGACTCTCCCCTGGCAGGACTTAAAGCTGAAGAGTTTCCCTTCTACATATCCTCCAACAAAATTTCCAAGTAGGGAGCTCCTGAGTAGTGGTGGAAGTCTAAGGAATAAATAAACCCCTCCTTAGGTATTAATGATATTATACTCCCAAAGAAACGTGAGGTTTTAACAGAGTGGAAAACATCTAGCCCAACCCTTTCATTTCACAAATGAGGGAGCCAGGTGTCAAAAAGGAAAAGGGCTTATAATCAATCATTGTCAGACCAAGGAGTAGAACCTAGGGTTCCCCTCATTCTCAGCCCAGTGCTGTTTCCACTCTGTTCTGCTATCTCCAAAGGAATGAGTCAGAAAGGATGGAATTCCAGATCTCTGAAAAGATCCTTCAGGAAAGTGTCCTTTGAACAAGGGGGTAGAAGGATGGGGCAGGGAAAGAGGAGGGTATTTTACTGAGCTAAAAATGCCACTTGGAACTCCAGGGGCCAGGATTCTGGGTAGTGGGTGGCTCACCAGTGTACAAGGCAGGTCCCTCCACTGAGGCGACAGTAGTGGATGAAGTTGATGCATTCTTTGAAGTGCTTCTTACTAGGAGAGAAAGAGACACAGGCGAATGGCTAACACAGCAGAGAGAGGGGCTCCTGAGCTCTCTGCTTCAGGCTGCCTTGACCTGACTGAGGCTGTGGTCCAGCTGCTTCTCCGTTTTGTGCCTGGGGTGGGGTATCTAGGTGGTTAGAGCACTGACACTGCAGTCAGGAGGACCTGAGTTCAAATTAGCCTCACACACTTCCTAGCTGCATGACCCTGGGCACCTAAACCCAACTGCCTGGGAAAAAAAAAAAAAAAGAAAGAAAGAAAGAAAGAAAGAAAGAAAGAAAGAAAGAAAGAAAGAAAGAAAGAAAGAAAGAAAGAAAGAAAGAAAGAAAGAAAGAAAGAAAGAAAGAAAGAAAGAAAGAAAGAAAGAAAGAAAGAAAGAAAGAAAGAAAGAAAGAAAGAAAGAAAGAAAGAAAGAAAGAAAGAAAGAAAGAAAGAAGGAAGGAAGGAAGGAAGGAAGGAAGGAAGGAAGGAAGGAAGGAAGGAAGGAAGGAAGGAAGGAAGGAAGGAAGGAAGAAAGGAAGAAAGAAAGAAAGAAAGAAAGAAAGAAAGAAAGAAAGAAAGAGAAAGAAGAAAGAAAGAAAGAAAGAAAGAAAGAAAGAAAGAAAGAAAGAAAGAAAGAAAGAAAGAAAGAAAGAAAGAAAGAAAGAAAGAAAGAAAGAAAGAAAGAAAGAAAAAGTTCGTTTGTGCCTGTGTTTATTACACACCCTTTTTCTTTCCTTATTCGTTGAATAAAGCACTTAGAAGTGCTGGGGTAAGATGAATCACAGGTTGCTGGAGCTGTAATGGATCTTGGAATTTAAAATGTCAGAGCAGGGAGGAGCCTTGGAAGAAACCATCTGTGATGTGATGGAAAGAGCACCAGACATATCAGGAAAAACACACAATGACTATAACTGGGTAAGGGGAAAGAATAAAATAACAAGCCCCAAGATTGAATTCTGGACCCTGACCAAGCTTAGTCACCCCACAAGAAACGAGAGAATGCAATTCCCTCCTTCCTCCCTTTGCAGAGAGCATTACAGATTGCCTACCCTGTCACACTGCTGATAGGTTCATTAGTCAGGCTGACAGGTTGCTTTTTTCCCTCTCTTTAAAAAAAAATTCTTTGTCATGGAGAATGACTTTCTTTGGAGGAGAAGAGAAGGGATATATTTGCTGTTGCTGTTTGAAGGCAATCCGAGTTAAATGATATACCCAGCTAGTTAACTGTCTGAGGTTACATTTGAATTGAGGTTCTCTTGATTTCAAGACTAGTGTTTTCTCCACTGCACCATGTAGGTGCCCCAGAGAAGGGATATATTCAGAAAAAAAGTGATGTAGAAAAAAAGGAGATCAAGATTTTTTTCTTTAAATGAAAAAACATTACAGCTATATCCATAGAACGTGGGTTGGAATTCTATCTTTGTGACATTGGGTAAGTCATTGAAACTCAGTTTCCCCATCTATAAAATAAGATTAGAGATCCTTTAAAGTCTCCTATATCCTAAATTATAATCTATAAACACAAAATATAAGGGCTGAAAGGGATTTTAGAACACAGAAAACAGGGACTGAAGTAGAAAGAGAGCTGGATTTTAAATTAGATTTTTCACATTTGAGTCTTGGCTCCAACACTTACTAATTATATAAAGCAAGTTATGTTGGTGGGGAAAGTGCTCTGCAAACATTATGTCATGACAGAAATAGGAAATATGGTATAGCACATATAGATACATACATGCATACATACACACATATGTGTGTACTATAGCATGATAGAGCTAGAAGGTATTATGGGAATCATCCAGGTCAGATTTTTTTTTTAGCCAGGATCTACTCTTTTACAACATAATTATTTCCTTTGTAATCCTATGCATTTTATTATTATTTTTAAATAATAGCTTTTTACTTTCCAAATAAATGCAAAAATAGTTTTCCACATTCACCCTTGCAAAACTTTGTGTTCCAAATTTTTCTCCCTTCCTTCTCCCCACTCCCTCCCCTAAACAGCAAGTAATCCAATACATATGCTAAACAAGTGTAATTCTTTTATACATATTTCCACAATTATCATGCTTATGAATTTTATTTTATGCATTTAAAAACACTATTCTGAATCCAGCCTGATAAAGAGTTCATGGTACAAAAAATGTTAAAAATGCCTGATTTATTACAACTTTCCCATTTAATGAAGGAAGAAAGACAAAAGTTACACAACGAGTTAGTGGTGTAGCTGAGATTAGGACCCAGGTGTCTTGACTCTAGTCTAGCAATATACCACCACGATGCTAGAAAAACAATTCTGTAAATCGAGCGTTTTGGTAGCACTTTTCTGGTAGCAAAAAACTGGAAACAAAGTGAATGTCCATTGATTGAAGACTGGATTAAAAAAAACAACAACAACCTATGGTATAGAAAATTTCCAGCTTATAATGAAAAAAAGTAGTGGTATATTAAATTTAGAATAAAGACATGACTATATCTTGTCATCCCCCTAAGAAATACTGGGCTAGGGGTGGGGATGGGGAACCCCCTGATTTAATTGGAAGGAGAGCCCCTCCATTGGCTGGGAAAATACTGGCTTTGCCCTGGCTAGCTCTTAAAAAGTTAGCTTGCAGGGCAGCTAGGTAGAGCATCAGCTCCATAGTCAGGAGGACCTGAATTTAAATCCATCCTCAGGTACTTGATCAACTTACTGTGTAAACTGGGAAAGTCAGCTAATCTCAATCACTTGGGGAAGAAGGGGGAAAGAGTTAGCTTGCTACCTCTGCAGATATCCCAGGCCAGCAGTTAAAGAAGAATCTAACCTGAGATGGAACTTCTTAGTGGGGAGAAAGATTTCTCCCTTTTCCATACTTGACTTCCCATCAATTATATGCATGAAAATGGAAGGACTTGCCCAGTTCAAAGAGATGTGCAGTAAAAGCCAGGAGCAGGTATAAATAGGAGATATCTTTTCTCTACCCCATGGAATATATATATATATATATATAATCAGGTCAAAAAACTTGAGGAAGGAAGAGCCTGTGAGCAGTGAAAGCTGGAAGCAAAAAGAGCAGACACCGAACAAAAGTGAGAACTAGCCCTGTCAACCAAGAGTTGAGTTTCTGAGAGGGTACCTTGAGTACCCAGGTGAATGACTATCAACAGAGATGCTGATCCTACAGGACCCCAGAGCTGATAATACCAGGGGTGTGAGTTGCCTTGGTCATGTGTATTCCCTTCCTGTGACTCACACCAATGTACTATAAGTTTATGCCCATTTCCCCCAAAGACTCTTATATGAATTATCAGGAAAATGTGCCCCAGGGTTATGAGTTGGTTTTTGTTTTTTGGGGGGTTTTTTAGTTACTGTCCTTACCATGCCATTTTGATAAATGTCTTTGCTTTTATTTTTTGAAGATATGCTCACTGATGGAGGCTTATATATAATTTTAGGAGTGTATTATACCCTTGAACTTGAGAGTAGTAATAATTCTCTCTGAAGAGAGTCCAAAGGGGTCAATATATATGTAATGGAACATTAATATGCTATAGGAAACAATGATTATGAAGAATTCAGAAACATGGAAAAGCAAAATCAAGAAAACAATCTCCATAGTGAATACAATAGAAATGGAAAGGATAATAAAACCTAACAATGTATAATTTTAATGACTAAGTTTTGCCACAAAGGAGAGATGAGGAACCTCTCCCTAAAGAGGTATGGAATGTTGTACGTACATACTGTCACTCAAGGTTCCTGTGTTGGTTAGTTTTATTGAACTGTACTCTTCTTTACAGGAGTTAGGGGGATTCATCTCCCTGAGTTCAAATCTGGTCTCAGACACTTCCTAGCTGTGTGACCCTGAGCAAGTCACTTCACCCTGTTTGACTCAGTTTCCTCATCTGTAAAATAAGCTGGAGAAGGAAATGGCAAATCACTCCAGTGATTTCCCCAAGGAGACTCCAAATGGGGCCATGAAGAGTCAGACAGGACTTGACTCCTCCAATAACAACAACTTCTTTATGTTGCAAAGGAAAGCTCATTTGGTAGGGTGAGTATGGAGCTTATATTAGAAAATAAATGTGATATAAAAGCAAAAAGAATCAATGAAATTTTTAAATAAATACAAAAAAGTTAGTTTAAATGACCTCTTTTGGCTCTAAAAATTTGATGCTGAAATATAATTTCTTGAACAAATTATTCAATAATTCCCATGCCTTCTAACATGTTTAGGGTTACCTTTTAGTGTGGCTCATGCCATTTCACACATGACTGATCCAAATAGAGGTCTGAGGGCTCCCTTGTAGTAGAGATTCTTTACTACCCCTGCCTTCCAAGCCCCCTACCCCTGCAATAACATTAGTATAATACTTACATAGGGACTTCAGGGGTGTCAGGCACTGGGATCCGAAGATAGGTAATATCCTAAAAGAAGAATACAAGCTCAGAAAGTTAGGAAATGTCCAAATGCCAGCTTTTGCCTTCCAGCCCCAATGCTCAGTGGCAAATTCATTTCTGGGTCAAAGTCATTTCTCCACTTTAGGCCTCTGTTTTGCAAACCTTAAGACCACATGGCTTCTAAGGTCTTTCTCAGCTTTGTTATTTTGTGAGTCAATGGAACTGAGATCCAGAGGGGGGAAAGTCACACCACGAATTAGTTACAGAGTAAAAGCTTAGACCTGTGGTTGAGTGACTTCCAGTTCTGAATTCTTTGTAGGTTACAACTATGAGGATAAAAGGAAAATCATGGGAATTGATAGCCAGCAAAGCTAAGAGAGATATGGCTTCTTGTGGACCTCAGTCTCTGGCATTCATTGTAACAAAATTGACATCTCAAAATAAATCTCCCTGTGTCCTGAGAACAGGATTTTCTGGCATTAAAAATATATACATTTATAAGAAGTCATATTAAAACATGTCCTTTTGCCTAAAAAAAATAGATATGCCCTAGGTAGCTGCCTACTTTGGCCACGTTCAGTCCTAACTTTGGGGAGAAGGGGGAAAATCAGGTTGGGAACAGATCACATCAATAGAGCAAAGGATTTTTAGAGTTCTCAGCTCACCTAAAATATAAGACCTGAAATGGATTTTAGAATATAGAATGCTGAATGTCAGCTAGAAGATACCTTAGAACCAAGGATATTAGAGCTATAAAGGGAGCTTAGAACATAGGACACAGCATATCAGAGTTATAAGGGGACCTTAAAACATAGATGTTAGATTTAGCAAGGACCTTAGAGACCATTTAATTCTAATCCCCTCATTTTACAGGAAATAAATTAAGGTACAGACAAAGGCATTTACTTATTCAGCATCAAGATGAGAGATGATGGAACAAGATATAGTTGGGCTTGAAGTTAGGATGCAAATCTTGTCTTTGATGGCTACTAGCTGTGTGACTATAGCAAGTTCCTTAGTGTAAACTATGTATCCATGGAAGGAATTCCCATACTGGAAATTCCCCTCACTGATAAAATCACAGGTCATGGATTTGTCTTTCTTACCCTACCCGCTCCCAAATAAGTTAAGCCTGAGACTAGAACCTCTGTCTCTTGACTTCCATTTTAAGCTTTTCAACCAATTTCCACCCTGGATTTAGCACCACTCCCCCCCCTCCCCAAGCCCCAAGGAGTTCTCAACAGGGCAACAATAGATTCCCTTTTACCCTTGCCCTGAGTGTGATCCCGGGCTGGAGGCCACTTTGGCCACATTCTCAGGCAGGGCACTGGCTACAGGAGGTGTCAGTGGGGTTGTGGAGCTTTGGGGGGGGGACGGCAATACCTGCAGCAAGGGCTGGGGAGACTCGTGGATAGAGATGATGTGCGTGATTTTATTCCTGCTCAGCTGGTCTGGGTCTTTGGCATCTGAGAAGGAGGAAAAATCCAGTGCTGATTTGGTGGGTTTATTTATAGCCCTTAGAGCCTGGCTGTGCAGGCTAAGAGGCCCCTTCCCTCCCCTTTCTTCCTCTCTCCACCATAGGTCAGACGTGGGGGGGGGGGCCATATAACTTAGCAAGGGCCAAAACTTCCAGGCAGGTTTCTTAATTATCACTCCAAGGCTATGTCTACTAGGCTTTAAATAAACTAATTTTTGCTAAGGTATAAAAGCTGTTTGTGTCTTTAAGGGTCACTTTTCCCTGGGACATATTTACATTTTAACCAAGAACGTCAAACCTCAAAAAAAGGAAGGAAGAAGTGAATCTGGGAATATCAGGCACCCAGAAGCAGCAGTAGAAAAAGCACAGAATTTGGAATCAGGAGGAACAGGTCTTATTCTGCCAGACCCACCTGTGTGGCCTTGGTCAACTAGTTTTCCCCTCTGTAAAATGAAGAAGTTAGTCCAGACCAGGGATTTTTAACCTTTTTTTGTACAGACCTTGAGCAGTCTGGTGGACAATGGACCCTTTCTGAGAAGAATGTTTTTAAATGTATAAGATTTCTTTTTTTTTTTTTCTCAATAGGATTTTATTTTACCAATTAATGTAAAGATAATTTCCAACATTCATTTTTAGGAGATTTTTGAGTTCCAAATTTTTTCTCCCTGCCTCCCTTATCTCCTCTCCCTCCTCCCAAGACAGCAAACAATTCAATATTGGTTAAATGTGTGGGATTTCAAAGGAAACCAGAAGATAAAGAGGTAAGTTTTTTCACCATCCAAGCTCATGATACCTTGAAAATATATCTAAGACAAATCCCTAGTTCTAGATGGTCAATATGGTCCCTTCCAACTTTGATAGTCTTAAATCTGAAAGTCATATCTAGCTCTTTCATTTTATGTCCTTTGGTTCCTTTCAGCTTCTATTATCTGGTGATCCATGATCATTATTAGAGCTAATGTTCTGTGTTCTCTAAGATGACTTTGCTCATGGTTCTATGATAGGGATATATTTTAGGATAGAAAGCCCTTCCAGAGAAGGAACTTGAAGGAAAGGAAAAAGGATACTAGCTCTTTGGGGTTGAGGAGTAGGAAGGGTTAGGATAAAGAGAAAGCACTGGAAAAAGATTGAGAAGTGATAGAAAAGGGGATGATGGAGCTCTGGGCCATGGTAGGGTGCTCTAGGGTAAGGAATGAAAAGAAAATTTCCTAAATTCCATCCCCCTAGATGGTGGGGAAGGAGAATGTGTATGGCCATGGGTGGTAAAGGACATACAATTTATGGCCCAAAACTCAAAGTCTTTCCTAGCATGTTATAGACATAGTCAGATACAATCAGTATGTTGGGTGTTTTTGCTTAATTGTTTTTCTTCCTAACAACGGAGGAGAAGATGGATGGAGCAGGGAAAATAGCTTCCAGGAATAATTGTGATGAAAAGAAAAAAGACATTAATAAAACATTTTTTTAAAAGTTTGCTTTGCCTCAATCACATAAGGACCCCTCCCTCTTCCCCATCAGTAAGCATTGAAAATTAATTCCATTTCCTGGATTATGTGAGTATGTGTGGGTATGTGAGTGCAAGTCTGTGTGTGTGTGTGTGTGTGTGTGTGTGTGTGTGTGTGTGTGTGTGTGTGTGTGTGAAAGAATAAGGGTGGGAGATTTCATAGTTCAATATAGACAGCCCATTGTCTGCCACAGGAGACAGGTCTGTGCTGGGTACAGCATGTGGGTAAACTTAGCAGTTTGGGACAGGGCAAAAGACCTTTTGAGTTGCCTAGCAGCAAGTGAAAATGGGCCAAGGCCAGAGACAGCTCTGAAGTTATTTGCCCAAGATCCCACAGTTACTATGGCCCAGTCAGGATGTGGATCTTCATTGCCTGACTCCAAATGCTGCGTTATTTCTCCTGTACCTCTGCCCTTCTCATTATAACCTAAGCTTGGATTGGCCAATATTGCTCTCTGTGAGCCCTGCATAATAGGACTGTCTCCTATCCACTGATAATAGCAACAACTTACATCTCTATTTTAGAGTGTTTTAAGATTTATGCAGCATGACTCTCCAACAACCTTGTAATAAAGGGAGGTCCTTGAAGAATTTGCAAGTTTTTACAGTAGGTTAAAAAAGGTGCCCCATAGTGCTCTCCTGGGAATTGCTTTCCCAATGTCTGTGCCTCCATGTGCTGGACCAGGTCCAGAGTAGGACAGATTAGAAGCAGCATCAGCAGCCCAAGCCAGTTGCAGTAACATGATCACTTTCCTCTCGAGAGCTTTAGATTTTCAAACTGGATCCCATCTGTTAACCTTATTTTTTTCACCCAAGAAAAGGCAGGGGTTTGCTCAAGGTCAGGCCACCAATTAACAGCAGAGGCAGAAGCAGAACCCAGGTTCCTCCCATTCCTAAAACCACACTGTCTGTGGCTAAAGCCCTGGAGTTCAGTATCCTGCAGATACTTTCCTGCACACCTCCATCACCAACAAAAGGAGATACTAAAAGAGTGTCCTTCTAGCCCCTAGGATAAAGGGTTTGCAGGATGCCTTCCTGGAAGCTAGCTGGTGCAGTGTCTGTCGGCTAACAGCCTTGCTCTTGGGGGTCTTATTCCTTCCCCTTAAAGTCTTCTTCCTCCCCTACCTTGAGCAGTCTATGCTTAGGATGTTAGAAATACAGAGTGGCAGTATCAGAAGAGACATTGGACATTATGGAGTTCACCTACTCCCCCTCAATTTACAAAGGAGGAAACTGAGGCTCAGAAAGGCTATTACTCATTACTAAGTGGTAAAACTTGGGTTCAGAGCCAGGTCCTATAACTACATAGGACCCATCACACACCACTGTCCCTAGGACAGGACTAGTGAGGGAAAATATCTTTCCCAAGGTCACACACTGAGCCAATAGCCCCCTCAGGATTGGAATTCTCTTTTTTGAGAAAATGCAACCTAAGCCAAAGGGAAATCTGTCTCATCTTAATTATTTGTTAGTTTTTCTCCTCACCTCACCTTCATTTCTTTCTGAAGAAGGGAAGGTAAAGCTGCCTTTCATAATTCATAAATGAATTTCAGAGCTATGGCCTTTTCCTGAGGCAGAGGAATTTGCTCTATTGAAGAAAACCAAGATATCCAGCTAGTAGCCAAGGACTTGGGGACCAAATCCAGGCCCCCAGTTGGGGTGGAGAGCTCTGGGATTCATCCAGGGGCTAGGTCTATAGAATTATAGAGTGGGTGGCAGGGCTGGGCTTGGGCTAGGCCGTGTTTGGACTTTGGGGATATGGGAGAAGGCACTGCTTACCAATGAAGTTTCCCAGATAGAGTCCAGGAAGAACCTGTAGGAGCATGGAAAAGAGGAAGGTCAGATTTGGGCTACAATGCACATTTTCCCCTCACTGGGCTGTTCACATGTTGAAACAGAGAGGTCTTCTTGCCCTTACTGCCCATGCTTCTCAAACCCTTGATGCTGCTGGGTTATGATTACAGGATCATAGAGTTTAGAGCTAGGGATCCCAAATCCCCTCAACTTTGTAGGTAAAGAAAATGAAACCTAAAGAGTGGAGAGCTAAGAGCTTATGGAGGAATAAGGGGCAGAAGAGGGATGCAAACGCAGGTCTCTCTGCCACCAAATCGGCTTTCCATTCATTCTAACATCAGAAACATCCTGGGCTCTAAACACTCCCCAAGGAGGGCCCTGTGCTTGGCTGAAGGTAACCAGCTTCTCTCCATCTTCCTCTCACCCCTAGGCCCTATCCCCACCCTGCAACTGTCCCCATGATACCTCTCTCACACCTGACTCACTCTTTCTTTTTTCTGAACGACCCAATCTGTCCCCAGGAAATGGGGGGCCAACCCGAATCAGGGAACCCAAGAATCCTGATTGTCGGAGCAAAGTCCAGCATCCTGTCAGTCGGGCTGGTATCTCAATGATCCTTCCTGGGTCAGCAGCATGGTGTGGCTCCAGGGGACGGGGTTCAGAGCCCAGGATACTGATGAAAGACATGCAGTACTCAAGGAAACACTAAAACCCTGGCTCTGACTTAAAAAGATCTTTGAAAGTCAGTAGGGACAGGACAGGGTCAGATGAGACAGAAATACAGAGGCAAAGTCATTGAGAAAAACAGACAGGCAGATTCGCGAATGGAAAGAAGGAAATGGACAAAGGGAGAATTATACAGAGAGGCAGAGATGAAACAAGGACAGACAGACTTGCAAAAAAGGAATGGGGAGATGGAGAAACGGGGAGGGAGAGAGACAGATAAGCCAAAAAGAAAAACAGAGGATGCAAGGAAGGCTGGATGGTGACAGGAGGATGGGAAGGGTGGAGAGGAATAAAACCCAGAGAGAGAAATACTGAAAAGGCCTTGAGGGATGGAGAGTGCGGGAGAACAGGAGATAAAGGCAGAAATCCAGAGATGCAGAGAGGAAGGAGAGCAGGGAGAAAAGGGACTGACAGGACAAAAAGAGACGTGTAGAGGGATCCAAGGGTGGAATCCAAGGGAGGGAGAGGGGACAGAGACGGTAAGTAGCCCCAAAAGGGAGGTAGCACACACCAGTGAGGAGCAGATGCGATGACAGAGATGAAGGACAGAACAGAAACGGGGGAAGGCCGGAGAAAGAGAGCACACACACACACACACACAGCGGTCCCTCTGCAGCAGACCAAGAGATTTGAGTCAATTTGGTCTAATTCCTCTGGGGGGTGGGGGATGGAGGGATTGGCCAGTCGCGGGGGTCTGCATTGAGGCCCAACCCACCCTCCATCTCCACTGACTCCTCACCTTGTTCATGCCATTCCCCATGGTCCTTGTGGGCCAGCCGGCTGCCCCTGCCTCCAGTTCCCAGTCAGGCTCCAGCCCGACGGGGCCCCCGGCAGCCTGGGAGGTCCGATCCAGGCGCAGGCGCGGGGCTCTCTCTCCTCGTCCGGCTCTGAGGATCCGGCCAGTGTGCAAAGGTGTCACTCCCTCCCGAGCTGGTCCGGGCAGCTCCGGGCTGGAGACAATGGCAGAGCGGGAGGCTCCACCTATTCCCTAATCATGTGCAGGCTGCGGGGCTGCTGACTGGAGGCCCGGCTCAGCCAAGTGAACAAAGCCCCAGTGTCCCTCACCCCCAAGGGCTGCCTGCTGTGCCCCCGCTGGGACAAGGAGAAATTGTTTCAACCTTGCAGTGGGAGGCGGGCCCCCGCCGGGCCCCCGGGCCGTGCCCAGGGACGTGAGCACCTTTGAGGGGCGGGCAAACCCCGGCAGGGCCGTCTCAAGCAGGCACCATGCGTGGGACTGTGGGAAGCCAGACATGCTGGGGGAGAAGCGGAGGGGAGGGGGGAAGGACTGATTCTGGAGTGGGACCCCTGTCACTGCTGCGCTTGTTAAAGATGCACAGCCCCCGTACCTGGGGGGGGATGTTAAGTGAGGCGGGGGAGAAGCGGAGGGGAGGGGGGAAGGACTGATTCTGGAGTGGGACCCCTGTCACTGCTGCGCTTGTTAAAGATGCACAGCCCCCGTACCTGGGGGGGGGATGTTAAGTGAGGCGGGGGAGAAGCGGAAGGGAGGGGGGAAGGACTGATTCTGGAGTGGGACCCCTGTCACTGCTGCGCTTGTTAAAGATGCACAGCCCCCCGTACCTGGGAGGGGGGATGTTAAGTGAGGCGGGGGAGAAGCGGAGGGGAGGGGGGAAGGACTGATTCTGGAGTGGGACCCCTGTCACTGCTGCGCTTGTTAAAGATGCACAGCCCCCGTACCTGGGGGGGGGATGTTAAGTGAGGCGGGGAGAGAAGCGGAAGGGAGGGGGGAAGGACTGATTCTGGAGTGGGACCCCTGTCACTGCTGCGCTTGTTAAACATACACAGCCCCCGTACCTGGGAGGGGGGATGTTAAGTGAGGCGGGGGAGAAGCGGAGGGGAGGGGGGAAGGACTGATTCTGGAGTGGGACCCCTGTCACTGCTGCGCTTGTTAAACATACACAAGCCCCACTACTTGGGGGGGAGATGTTAAGTGAGGGGATGAGAGGATACTTGTTTTAGAGGCAGACTCAAGGAATGTCGGCGCTGGAAGGGACTGTTTTACAGAGACAATAAGTGTAATTTATTCAAGGGCACACACTGAGTTGATGATAGACCCTTAGCTAGAGCCCAGGTCTCCTGACTCCTGAACAAGAGCACTCTAGTTGCAGAGGAAATAATGAGACTCTTCTCCCAGGATCAGTGGACTTAGGGGAGGACACTCCCGCTCTTTTCCCAGGATCAATGGGTTTAGGGAGGACGTTCCCGCTCTTTTCCTAGGATCAGTGAATTTAGGGAGGACGTTCCAGCTCTTTTCCCAGGATCAGTGGGTTTAGGGAGGACGTTCCAGCTCTTTTCCCAGGATCAGTGGGTTTAGGGAGGACGTTCCTGCTCTTTTCCCAGGATCAGTGGATTTAGGGAGGACGTTCCCGCTCTTTTCCCAGGATCAGTGGATTTAGGGAGGACGTTCCCGCTCTTTTCCCAGGATCAGTGGATTTAGGGAGGACGTTCCAGCTCTTTCCCCAGGATCAGTGGGTTTAGGGAGGACGTTCCCGCTCTTTTCCCAGGATCAGTGGATTTAGGGAGGATGTTCCCGCTCTTTTCCCAGGATCAGTGGATTTAGGGAGGACGTTCCAGCTCTTTCCCCAGGATCAGTGGGTTTAGGGAGGACGTTCCCGCTCTTTTCCCAGGATCAGTGGATTTAGGGAGGATGTTCCCGCTCTTTTCCCAGCCGGTCCGCGAGTGCAGACAGCCAGGAACGTAGTGTTCCATATAAGCAGACAGAGGCGCGGGCCTCACACACAGCAGTTGCTCCGGGAGGTGTTTTCTAGGGCAGACAGTGGCCCAGGAGCCGCTTCCAGGGCGCCGGGGTCGGCCTGAGGGAGGGAGACACACACACAGCAGAAGAGGGGCGCGGGAAGTTACGTCACCCTCAGCATGCAGCTGGAAGCCGCGTTAGGAGAGGTTCCCCAGACTCCGGTGGCAATAAAGCCCGCCTCCGCCATTCTCCTGCTGAGTGTCTTTAGAGAGAGCCTTTCCCTCTCGTGCGGGGTAGTCCCAGTCCTACGGAAAGTAAACTCCGTCCCAGGACAAAGCAGAGCACTCCACTAGCCTGAGGATGCTCGGGGGTGAGCGGGAGAACATCGGGCAAACACGTGTCCCGCCCCCGCCCCGGGCTCCGCCTATCGCGTTACCGCTTAGTCCCTGATGGACAGGGCAGGGGGGTGGGGGGAGAGGAAGAGGGAGGAAGTGGCCGCGACGTTGCTTCGGCAACGCGACGCACAGGGGGGAGAAGAACGCGGTGGTCGTTTTGGGGCAGGCTGGGGGGTTCCCCACAAGCCCGGAAAGCAATGCAATGTCCAAATCGAAGGTAAGAAAAGACCGGGCCAAAAGCAGCGTTGCCGTTCTCCCCAATGAGGAGGACGGAGCTGCTGAAGGACCGCGAACGCCAGCATCAGCTCCGGGTAGGGGATGGAGGAGAAGAGCTCCTCCTAGACTGCGTCTGTTTCTGAACGCCCTGAGGGAAGAGAAGCAGAAGGCAAGAGACTACAAGTCCCGGCATGCACTGATCCGCTAAAGAGGGGGAGGGGGAGGGGGGAAACAGGCTTTCTTCCAGTGGCTGTGGGAGTGTCCCTCACAGAAAGGGGGAGGATTTATAGTACTACCTTCACTCCCGGGCTTCCATCACTTTCTAGGAACCTTTTTGCCCCCCTCCCCCTTTGCATCCGAGCTGCCGGGTCAAAGGCGTGCCTTGTTTGTGGCCTGGGTAGCCAGACCACGTGGGGCGGTGTGGGGAGGGAGAGTTAGGGCTAGTGGAGGTCAGCTCCGGCTCCTCCTGGGGGGGGTGGGGGGGGTGGGGGGGGCTGCCTGACCAGTCCCATTTCAGTTCCTGGGCTGGCTAAAGATTAGGCCCGGTGTCCTTCAGTGTAGTCTTAGATATTACCAGACAGGGAAGGGTCCCCAAAATTGTTTAATAGAATTCTTTCACTAATTTTTTAATCGTTCTTTTCAAAAACTTACATTTTAGCCTCAGACACGTAACACTTGTGTGACCCTGGGCAAGTCACTTAACTCTGTTTGCCTCAGTTTCCTCACCTGTCAAATGAGCTGGAGGAGGGAAGGGCGGTGTCTTTGCCAAGAAAACCCCAGAGGACTCATGAGAGGGAAACACTAAACAATAACAAAAATCGTTCTTGTTAAATTGGGAGTCATTTCCCATCTAAATTAATGTTACGGGGCTCTGGCTGCTACTTTTCCGTTTCCCTTGCTGGATCCTTGTATGTAGCGCACCCCCTAAGCTTGTGTGTGCGCGCGCGTATTTCCCCAAAGGCTCCGTCCCAAATTTTCTTCTCTGCACCTCTCCGTGGCTGTAGCTACTCCCTTGAGTTCCACTGTTGTGGAGATGTAGTGACAGAGTCCCAGACCCCCGTCACTAAACCACTGCTGAAACCTCCCACTCCAAATAGATCTCATTGCCTTTCTCCCCCAAACCTTCTTCCCAACTCCCCTACTTCTCGCGATAATGCCATAATCCTTCGGCTCACTTAAGTTTGCAGTTTAGAAGCCATCTTCAACCCTTCACTCTCCTCTCCTCTCCAGTCCCCACAATGCCCGGCTCATTCTCCTAGCTAGCTCTGCCCAGCCCGCGGCCTAGTTAGAAAGTTCCTGCGGCTCCCTGTGGGCCCAGGTTGAAACACAGCTCCTCTGGTGCTTAAATCCCTCACCATCTGGCTCCAGCCTACCTGTCTCGGCACTATTTGTTACACCCAAACTGGCCCCTTGGTTGTTCCCTCTCCCTTTTCCCCCCCATATCTGGGAAACCTTCCTTCCTCACCTCTAATCCGTATTCTTCCCAGCTGCCTTTTAAAGTTTAGCTCAAGAACTACTTCTTCCTAGAGGCTTTTCCTCTCCGTGCCCCAAATTACTTTGTATTTTATTTTGTGTATCCTCTGCTTATTTGTGTACATGTTTCACTGACAATATAAACTCCTGGAGAGTGGGGACACAGAAAATCATTAATAAATGCTTGTTGATTGGTTGATTTGGTTTAATCTAAATCTGGGACTTCTAAAACGTCTCCAATTTTAAAGGGGGAGAAATTGAGGTAGAGAGAGAGCAAGGTTTATGATCCAGGAACAAAATGGTCCCATATCCTTGCAGGTGCAGAGACCAGCCTCCTAGCTGATCTTTGGTAGAATATGTGGGGTTCATTCCTGACCTTTAGAACAGCTCTAAGAAAAGGGTTCTCTGTAGAAAGCTCCTGCTGCTGGTGAAATTGCTGATTTCCTGCTGCCTTTTTTTTTAAATTCCAGAATCACTGTTCTAAGGGCCATGGTGTATCAAAGGTGAAAGAGCGGTGAGTGGACTGGCCTTGGAGGAAGGCGAGAAGGAAAGGACTTTGGTTTTCCGGTTCCAGCTCCAGGAGCAGTTCTATAATACATGGCTCCACACATTTGTAAAGCTGTTCCTTTTCTATAATCTCATTTCCCACCAAATGGGAAGCCCGGGCTCAAAAGTGTTCACTCTCAGGTTACTGGGAGACTAGAAGGGAAAAATGTTTGGGTTCTTTTTATATATATATATATATATATATATATATATATATATATATATATATATATATATATATATATATTCTGTCATTCCAGCTGACAGTGGTGGAAGAAAGATTGGCGGTAGAGTAGAAAGACTGGGTTCAAATCTTGTCTGTGCCCTTCTTATCTCTGTGATTGGGCATGTGGCTTAAATGCTTTGGGCCTTAAATTTCTCGTTTGTAAAATGACGTGGTCAGACAACTAGATGATCTCCAAGGGCCTTTCCAGCTGTGAGCCGGTGATCTAGAATACATTCCATTTCCCTGACCAGGGCCTCTTTTGTTTTTTCCCCCCATATGTAAAATGAAGGGATTGGACTAGATAGCATAGAAATTCCCTTTTATCCCTAAAAGTCTAGGATTCTTAAGTGTGTGTGAAATAAACTTTGTTGTGTGTTTTATTATCTTCTTAATTCATAGTTCCCCCCATTTAGCCTAGTTGTTCACTCCTAACTTTAAAAAAATTGTGGGGTCCTAAACTTGAGGCCTTGGGATTCCAAATCCTGAAGTTAGAAAGGGGTTGAAAAAAGGGTTTTTTTCTGGAGTAGGCAAGGGAAGGAAGTAGAGTCCTAGTGAAGAGACTTAGAACCTTCTTTTCATATCCTTACTCTGCATTTCCTTGGAAAACTATTGACTTTCTGATACTTTTGATGTGCATTTGTCTCTTAGAGACCAGAAAGTATGTATCCGTTTCAAGTGCGCAGTCATGAACACTCTTCTGGACGTCCTCCGCTGCCGGCCTGGATGGGTGGAAGTGAAGGAGTAAGACGGCACTACCCTCTCCTCTCCACTCTCAGGGTTCCCACTTTTTCCTTGGTTAAGGAGAGGAGGGGGCAGCTCTTGATCATTCACACCTTGGAATTCACCATGAAGAAAGCAATTTGCTCAAACCCAACTGTGCTTAAGGGTCTTTTTGTTTAAGCTCCCTGTGTGATCCCATTTTAGTGGCTGAAGTGCCTACATACTGTAATCTCTTTTCCGAGTCACCAGTGATTTCCCTATTGAGAGTAGATAGGAAAAAGCCAAGAGCCCACCTCCCTACCATTCCCTAACTCCCGTCTCTGTTGCCCCTCCAAGCCAAAAGTAAATCTGGATGGAAAATCTTAGCCCTGCCTCTGTATAGAGACAGAAGGGACCTTTTTTGGATCCTGTAGCACTAACTCATTTGAATATAGGTCTAAGTATTCACTCATCAGAGAAACTACTCATTTGTGAGAGACTTTTTCACTGAATTCCAGACCATTTTCCTTTTCCTGTTTTCTCTCCCATTGTTAAGGAATGGGGGTTTCCTTTCCCAGCTAACTCTCCATTATCTATACTAATGCACAAATTAGGCAGTGTTCCAAAGTGGAGAGAGGACTGGCTTTGGAGAGAGGATCTGTGTTTGAATCCTAGGAAAGTACCCAAGTCCAGTTTCCCTGATTGCTTGTCCAGAGGTGTCTTTCTCTGCTACTTTTGACCTTCTCTGGGCCTCTGACCCTGCCCCCTTGTAATCAGAGAGAAGGAAGATGGGCTGCCGGCTTTTCCCCACCCACTCTTAATTGTAGTGACCAGAGTCTTTCAGAGTCTCTTGGTGACAAAACTTGTGTTCCCCACAGTGAGGGGGAATGGGACTTCTACTGGTGTGATGTCAGCTGGCTTCGGGAAAATTTTGACCACACTTACATGGATGAACACGTCCGAATCAGCCACTTCCGAAATCACTACGAGGTAAAGCATTTGGGGGCTAGGGCCAAGAAGTGTAACAGGTACCCCATGAATAGGACCCAGGTCTCCCTTGGAAGGGTTAGAGTTGTCTTTGGGAAGTCTCCTCTTCCCAGCTTGTTTGAATTTCTGGGATATCCAGGCTGAAGGGAATTGCTTTCTCCAGGCAGCAAGATAAGCTGAACAGGGGCAGAACCTTAGCCTGGCCCTTAGGCACAAGGGTTTGGATAGCTTTGGGGGCTAGAAGTGAGTCTGAAGAGGGATCTGGCTGACCCTGTTCCTATGTGGTCCCTCAGCTAACAAGGAAGAACTACATGGTGAAGAATTTGAAACGCTTTCGAAAGCAGCTGGAGAGAGAGATGGGCAAACTAGAAGCAGCTAAGTGTGACTTCTTCCCTAAGACCTTTGAACTGCCTTCCGATTATCATCTCTTTGTGGAAGAGTTTAGAAAAACTCCCGGTATTACCTGGATCATGAAACCAGTGAGTCCAAGGGAGTCATTCCTCCCTTCTCCCCTCCCCCCCATTCCCAATACACAGGTAGTGGGAGGCCATGGTTCTAGGGGGACAGAAAAATCAGTCTGTGGGACTCAAAGATAATGAATGGGCTCCCTGTTCTTTTTCATTTGATTTTCTTTGGAATTCATCAAGAGAGAGCCTTAGATTTGGAGGAGTTAAGAGTACCTAGTTTGAAGCAGGCTCTGTTGCTCACTACCTCCGAAGTTCTCTGACCTCAGTTTAATCTTATGTAAAATGAAGGTATATACTTGGTCCCTAAGGTCTTTTTCAGCAGTCTTAGTTTGTCCTTCCTATTTGCCCAGCCCTTTGCTTAACTCTGGAAGGGAGACAGAAAGAAGGTGTCTTTTCCTCTGGAAGTTCCTAGTTCCATGGATCACCATGGGCGGTGATGAGACAGTGACATAACGGTTCATGTCAAATATTAGACATGTAATCAAATATTAGAAATAGGGAGAAATACTTCATTATATACATGTAGACCTTACAGATAAAAGGTGCAAAGGAAAAAGTAGATGTCTTTCCTTCTCTAGAAGCATCTAATGCAGTCCTGTGGCTCTGGTCTGTTCTTCTCCATCTCAGGTCACTTGTAGAAATTTCCTGTAAAATTGATCTCAAAACAAACTTCCAGTTCACTTTGCCAATAAATAGGTAAATAGTGAGAGTCAGCTCACACCTTATTTTTTTGTATTAGACTAGGAGATTCACAGTTTTACCTATCACCTATATCCATCATCTATATTACCTATTTCTGTCAACAGAAATCAGAAGCTAATATTATAAAATATATTCCAATACAAAAATGAATTTATCTAAAATTGCCAGATTTATCTAAAGTTAACAAAAGATTCTGGGGTGGAGAGATAAATATACTGAGTAACAATTTAAAGTAATTCCAGTTTAAAGTTTAAAGCAATGCGTATTATTATTTACATTAAAACCATTTAACTTCCAGCTCTGTTCAAATGAATAGGTTTCTTAACAGAAATATGTTACATCTCCTACAAGATATATATTCTTTTCCTTAACATACAGTTCTCAAATTAGGTAACAGAATAGTCTAGCTTCACAAACTTAATGCATAATTATTTGCCTAATTATCTCCATAGCATTGAAAAAAATTCAAAGATCTTTAACTTAACCAGCAATATGTAGCTAGTCCATCACTTTCTAAAGTCTAGAAATTAACAAAACAATAGATCATGCTTGATTTCTAGCATTTGGTAATTTTTGAGGTTTAAATTCTCAGGCAGAAAATTTAATGACCAACTCTTTCAAGCTGGTTGAAGCTGCAGCACACCTCTGTGCCACACCCCCTGTAATACAGCTCTACAAAGAAGAGATTGCATTTTCTCATCTGTTCTCTGGGACCAAGCTTGATCAATATGACTGTTGAGGGCGGTAGCCCCTTTGGTATTCTTTGTTTGATCTCCAACTTTCTTTGGGACTTGGATCTTTGATACAAGATCTGGTCAAACTAGTCTGGGCTTGTATCCAGCCCCCCACTGGATCTAGTTGGCTTGGATAAAGCCCGCCAAAGATCTGGCCTTCTAGGAATTAACCTGAGCTCCGCCCATTACTTCTTCAAGCAGATAAAAAGAGCAAAGCTAGAACCATCTTGGGTTCAGAGATTTGAAAGATGCCAGCCAAGATGCTTGCATCAGAGATTCTCTGTCTCCGCCGCTTTCGGCGTATATCTTCGTCTATCTAATGCCTTTTGCTAACCAGACCTTAACTTTACTTCCAAACCCTGCAATAAACATCTTTTACCCATCTAGGTTTTCGGGCCTGTAAATTCATTTACAGGGGACTCTCGCCGCCACTAGACCTGATTTAACTTTGTATCCTTACGCCAAATCCTAAGGGGGTTGCAAGGGAGCTCCATGTGACTCCCTGTACCCAGAATCCTGCCACTAGACCTCACTTAATCCTATTGAGGTATATACTTCATTATTAGGTATTTATCTCATGATTTGGTTCAAGTTACCTCATCATTTTGAGGTTCCCTATTACCTCATCATGACTACAGCATTTAGTTTTGTTTTATAATTCTTTATTTACATAGATGTAATCGTTGTGTATTTTATTTTTCTGGGTTTGCTTACTTCACTTTGCATAAATTCATTACATTCATATATTACAGTTTGTTTAGCCATTTCCAAATCAATAAGCATCTACTTTGTTTCTAGTTCTTTGGTACCAAAAGAAGTACTGCTATGAATATTTGGTGTCTATGGGATCTTATTGGTTTTGACCTCCTTAGATTATATGATTAGCAATGGAATCTCTGGGCTGAAAGATTACGGACATTTTAGTCACTTGTTTTTAGCATAACTTCAAATTGTTTCCAGAATTTTAGGATTAATTCACAGCTCTATTGACAGAATTTTTTTTGTGTGTGCATATCTTTTTGTAGCTTTCTTTCCATCTTTAGTCATTTTTGCCAATTTGCTTGGTGTAACCACAGTAATCATGGTAAAAATCATCTGTTGTAAAGCTGTTGTATAGTTGTATAGCAACTATGATGCTATCAGTGTATCAAAGACAGCCTCCTAATTGTTCAGAGAAAACAATAATGGGCTGGAAGACAATGGATGTGACAAAAGGTAGTTCTAAGACCTTTTCTCAGATATAGCCTGCAGACAGAAGGATTGAGGTCAACTAACTTTGAAGAGGTGCAGACTCTGATTAGAAGTGAAAAGACTTTTAGCCTAGTGAGAGCGGGAGGAAGAGGGAAAACTTCACAGCCAAATGCTATAGTAAATGGCATCCAAGAAACTAAAGTCTAAGCAATTCGTGAAACCTGGTAGGAAAAGAGAAAGAAATGTCTAGTTTTTCAAAACAGGAAACATGCTGCTAGAAGATCCAGGTATTTTGGACCTGAAACTTACCAACTTCCATCAGGCTATACCAGAGACCTTATTATATAATCTTATCCCAAATAGAAAGTCAGAGATTATCTCCCAGGTTGGTGAGAGGACTTTAATCCATCCACCTTCACCTTGTAGTGTATGTTTGCAGAGAAACTCCTCTCTAGCAGCTCCTCTGCTAATTTTGGTGGTTCTTATTAAATGTTTGAATCCTATATAACTCATGTTAAATCCAATAGTTTAATTGAGTACAGAATTGAATAAAATGCAGGCTATACTGAATGAGTCTCTTAATCATTCTAATCAAAAGCTAGTCACTAACAAACTTTATAAGTTCCTAATTATGTGCCAGCCACTGAGCTAGTAGATAAGGATATAAAAACAACAACAAAATGAAGTTATTTCTATTATTAAGGAGCTTATGGGAGTTCTATGGGAGGAGTACAAATATAAAATAAATACTAGATAGTTAACATACTCATGGAGGGAAAAGGACACCAGCAGTTGAGAGGGATCAATAAAACCATCCTAAAAGAAGTTGATGCTTTAGTGGAGTCTCAAAGGAAGTGAAATATTCTCTCAAGACAGAGGTCAGAAGAGAGTGGATTGTAGGAATGGGCGTAGTTAATACAGCAGCAGGGAGATAGATGGGAATGGAGGGCAAGATAGAGGATTCTCTAGACTAGAAATGTGGGAAAGGGAGTAAAGTATAAATAAGTTATTAGATACATATGCAAAGCACTGTGATAAGTGCTCAGGTTACAAATAGAAAAGCTCAGACAGATCTTTGCTCACAGAGAGCTCCTATTTTAGAGGGAGAGATATTACACAGGAGGTTTCAACTGTAGTTCAAACTGCAGGTTTCATCTGGGAAGGGTGCAACAGCAAAACAGATGGCAAATACATCTTCTCTAATGTTGCTTCCACTAATAAAATCTTATCAGTTTTTGATTTTTAATCCTGTTACAGCATCAAGTACTTTGATGTTGAGAACTTCCTTTCCTGAGTATCAGCAAGTCAGACTTTTAACACCTGCAGAGATATTTGCCAGTACATATCTTTACAGGGGTTGGTTCCTCTGATTTATTTGAGGGGTGGGCTAGAAGCAGAGCCTGTGACCTGGGGGAAGGAAAGGGGATATTATTGCTATTCTTGGAGTTCTTGAGTGCAGGGTCTTAGATATCTTGTCTCCGTCAGGCTGCAGGGAGGAAGGTGGTAGTTGAAGCGGTGGTATTGGTTTGACTCAATTGGCACATGTACCTACTCTCTCTCCCTCAGGCTACCTTGTTGCTTCAACTAGACAATAATGAATGAATGAGTGAGTGGATGAATGATTAAACATTACTACAGGCTTATTAATGGCTAGACACTTTGCTAAATATTGAAGTATAAATCCAAGCAAACAAAAAAGACCTTGCCCTCAAGAATCTTAGATTTATACTAGGAAGAGCAACACATAAAAGATAACTGGAAATCAGGGGAATATGGATTCAGTTTGAATATGGTTGGAAGTATTTGATTTGGTCAAGACCTACAAGGGTCCAGCTGATTTTGGTAGAAGGGGACATAAGAGGCAATAAGAGTCTACATTGTAAAGTGAAATAACATAAATCTGTGTTTAAGGAAAATCACTCACGATCACTTTGGCAGCTATGAAGAGAATGGATTAGAGTGGGAAGATGTGAAGCAGAGGAGACCAGTGCAGCAGCCTAGGCGAAATGCTGCTGAGTGGGAGGGGTTGGATATGAGAAACATTGTGAAGATAGAAATGGTAAGTGACAATTGATTGGCCATGCAGGCTGATCCATGAGTGAGTAAGGAGTTGAGGGTGAGACCAAAATTATAAAGTTGAGAGACTGGAAGAACAGTGGTGCTTCCAGCACATGGAGGGAAGTTTTGAATGGGATTGGGTTTTAGAGAGAAGGCAATCACTTCTCTTTTGGACATCCCTTTCAAAATTCCCAATAAGCAGTAGGTGATATAGGTTGAAGGGACGGGTTGGTAGAGGGATGTGATAATGGAGGAAACTTGAGCAAGTTTGAAGGCAGTAGGGAAGGAGCCAGTAGATAGGGAGAGATGAGAGACAATGAGAAAGCCTCAGAGTTAAAGAGAGAATGATTAAGTGCTCCATTTGTGCTGGGCATTGTGCTAGGTGGACATAAAATAAAACAGTCCCCATCCTCAAAGAGCTTCCATTCTATTGGGAGACACCATGAATATATGCTATGGGGATCTAGCAGAGGCATACATATATAGAGACATAAAATAAATATGAAGTTAATGGGAGAGGGGGAGGCACTGGCAACCAGAAGAGCAAGAAAGGGCTTATGGAGGAGGTGTTGCTTGTGCTGGGTCTTGAAGAAAACCATGGATTTGCAAGAGCTGGAGATGGGGAGGGACTACATTCCAAGCATGGGGTAGGTGAAGGTGGGCAGCCATTGCAGCAGCACAAAGACAGCCATGAAGGATCATGTATGACCTGGAGGGTGCAGAGAGGAACAATGTACCTTCCTTCTCTCTGTCCTTTCCCATCCTCCCCCTTCATTCCCTTGCTACACAGAGCAGAGGCATTCTGCCTGGGGTGGGGATGCTTATTTTCCTTCCAAGAATCAGGGTTACTCTTAAGGTTCAAAGAAAATAAAAAGATTTATCAAACACTCCTATTTGACTCTCCTATAGGAGGATAAAATATTCCTATATTAATTTATCCATACATGAATGATTTGTGATAAAATAATGGCCACTGCCAGCCAAGAAAGAGGAAGGCTACACGCATAAATCTTTCATGAAGGGTATTATTTGTAATTTATAGTGTTCTCAGGATGGTCTCAGGTGACAGGCTCCTCAGACCTGCTTTGAGTTGGAGTGCCACCAGCTGTTTGAGATAGCAAGGCTCATATTGTCCAGGAGAAGAAAGTAGTTAGCTTAAGAGGAAGGGGGGGAGTAGATCAGCAATAAATTAGTGAGGAAGGAGAGACTTGTAACCCCCCAGAGACTTCAGATGCTCAGTTATAGATGACTATTTGGGTATTGGAAGGGGTTGGAATGGAGTGAGTGGGATTGGGAGAGAGCTGCTTAAGACCATAAACTCAGAATCCCTCCCTCCCTCCTCCCTTCCTTTATTCCTTCATCTCTTCCTTCTTTCCCTCCCTCTCTCTCTACCTTCTTTCCCCCTTTCTTCTTTTCCTCCTTCTTTCCCTCTCCTCCCTTCCTCTCTCTCTCACCTTCCCTCCCTCCCCTTCCTTTCTTCCTCTTTTTCTTCCTCCCTTCCTCTTCTTCTCTTCTTCCTCTCTCCCTCTCTTTCTTCCTTCCTTTTTTCTTCCTTCCTCTCCTCTCCTCTCCTTTTTCCTTTCCTCTCCCCTCCTCTCCTCTCCTCTCCTCTCCCCTTCTCTCCTCTTCTCCCCTCTCCTTTTTCCTGTCCTTTCCTTTCCTCTCCTCTCCTCTCCTCTCCTCTCCTTTTTCCTTTCCTTTCCTCTCCTCTCATTTCCTTTCCTTTCCTTCCCCTTCCCCTTCTTCTTCTCCTTCCCCGTCCCCTTCTTCCCCTTCCCTTTCCCCTTCCCCTTCCCTTTCTTTCCCTTTCTTTCTTCTCTTTCTTTCCTCTTTTCCTTTATTCTTTTCTTCCTTCCCTTTTTGACATGGCTAATATGGGAATTTGTTTTGTTTAACTATACATGTTCTCTGGCAAGAAATAGAAACTCTTTTACATTCAGGATGGAAAGTTGGCATTTGCAGTTGCAAAACTCCTAAATAGCAAATACATTCTCAAATATATATATATATATATATATATATATATATATATATATATATATATATATATATATATATATATATATATATTTGGTCAGGGGTATGCAACTACAAAAACCAAAGGAGGAGTTGAGATTCAACTTCTAGGTCCATAATTCCTAAGTTTTTATATCAAGATTGGCCCCACTGAATAGATGAATTTAACATCCGTTGTAAACTATATTGTCTTTATTGCCTGCTAATAACAGGAGTGCCCATGGAGGCCAAGCAAAGTGAATTGTGCACTTATTAGAACTTCTATGGTTAGAATAGCCTTTGATCTAGTATGGGAGAGGCTGCTACATGGGTGCAGCAAAAAAGGTGGTGTTTTATTATCTATTGTTTCTTGGTTTTTATTGGTTCCATGCCAAGAGTAATTCACATTATATTGCTCATCATGTTTTGTTTGTTCCTGTTGAGAGATAAATCCATTTTACCAAGACACATTACTAGCATTCGATGAAATAGTTTTGAACTGAAGGAGGTAGGGTTTTACAGTGGGATGGAGGTTTTTTAATTGACCAAATGCACACTAAAGTTTGCCACTTAGATGACAAATTGGCATATAGTGAGGTATAGAACTACAAGAGAAAAGCTCAGAGGTTCTGTAAAAATACAAAGATTTTGGTACTATTTGCAATGAGATAGAGGGAGGTAACTACTGGGTAAGCTTGGGACACCAACTAAGTACCAGAGCTATCTTATTAAACAGGACCAGGATAGTGGCCATTATTGCCATCTGGTTGTTAAACCAAGATATGTAAAACAGTGTGGTATGGGCCAATTGATTATCCTGGTCCTGCTCCCAAATCATGTAGGAAAGTGCCCCTCTCTGGATCTTAGTTTATTTCTCTACAAAATAAAGGATTGAACTCAATGGCCCCTAAGATTTTCCATTCAGCTCTGATATTCTATATTTTTGTATTCTAAGATGCCTTTCTAGCTTTGGCAGTGTGAGTCTGTGCAGAGGAAAGGAGAGCACTTCAACCTAACTATATCAGCAAAATTTTCTATAAAGGCAGTGGCCAAAGGGAACTTGGTAAAAGCTAATAAGGTTGAAGAAGGGGGGACTGTGTTGAAAATATCTCACATAGATGGACTTGGTTCTTTTCAACAATGAGGTGATTTAAGCTAATTCCTATAGACTTGTATTGGAGAAGGCTATCAGAATACAGAGTGAGAACTTTGGAGACTGAAAGTATATTGAAGCACATTATTTTCACTTTTGTTTTGTTCATCCTTGTGCTTTTTTCTCTTTTGGTCTGTTTTTTTCCCTTGCATAGCATGGCACATATAGAAATAAGTTTAGAATTACACATTTTTAACCTATATCAGAGTGCTTGCTGTCTTGGGGAGGGAGGAGAGGAAGAAAAAGGGAGAAAAATTTGGAACACAGAGTTTTGCAGAAATCAGCTTTGATATTTAACATGTATAAGATTGCCTGCCATCTAGGGGAGGGGGTGGAGGGAGGGAAGGGAAAAGTCAGAACAGAAGTGAGTGCAAGGGATAATGTTGTAAAAAAATCACCCATGCATATGTTCTGTCAATAAAAAAAGTTATTTAAAAAAAGAAATCAATGTTGAGAACTATTTTCACGTGTATTTGGAAAAATGAAATATAATAAAAAAAGAAAATATCTCACATAAAGTCCACAATTTGGGACATTGTTCAACCCCTTCTCTGAGAATATTGACTTTCAATTAATGGTGACTAAATCATGTCATAGGAAATATGATTGATTGGGCTGATAGTTTAACTGACTTGAGAGCAGAGACAGGTCAGGAGAGAATGAAGACAACTAGAGATGGTTAGAGAGAAACCACTTTAGAGCATATATCCCAATGACCCCTTGGTCTCAGAAATGGCAGTAGCCAGAAGCAGCGGCAAAGAGGCAAGGATTCCTGGAAGAAACCTCCTGGAGTGAAGAGGAGGAATTCCTAGACTCAGATGATCCCTGCACAGTTGGTTCAAGCTCCCCTGAAAGAAAAGGAGGTCAGTGGTACACTTAAGTGCCTTTACCAAGCAGGAGCCAGGCAAGAAATAGCAAGAGATAGAACCATATTGTGGAGAGAACACCCAGATCTTGCCCCTCATTTGAGCACTCTGAATTCGGTGAACTAAACAGGTATGAGGAAAGGAAAATCAGTTCTCTAGGCATCCCCATTATTTTTTCCTTTGGGGAGATTTAGACCCACAAATCTTTTAAGTCTGAAGAACTGTATTAGGATTCTGTGGTTGACAGGATTTATTAGTGAGGAAAGAATTGTTTTGGCTGGATTAAAATGCTTTAGACAGGACCTACATATTTTGATGTTCCCGTGAGATACCTGAGCAAAAGCAGAAAAATTCTGATTTTCTCATGGGAAAGCCTGGGTGAAGACTTAAGCCTGATAGAATGCTTTATGACTGCAAGCTCAATAGAAGTCATCAATGATAGGCCAGCCAGGAAATGTAATGTGAATTACATTGAGAGATTGAACTTTCAGGAAGAGGTGAGAGGTTTATCAAAGTCTACCCTGTGCAGAACTTAGCCAGAGCCAATTTTCCATAAACATCACTAAATGCCTCAGGCATTCAGATCTCAGATACTTCCTAGCTGGGTAACTCTGGGCAAGTCAACTTGCCCAAATTTTCCTCAATTTCCTTATCCATAAAATGAGCTGTGAAGGAAATGGCAAACTACATCAGGATCTTTGCCAAGAAAAACCCAAATGGGGTCATGAAGAGTTGTAATTTGAAAAAAATGAAATATAGAAAAGAAAACATCTCACATAAATCCACAACTGGCTTCACAACAATGGTATCAGGCAGTATTCTGGGTGCTAGGGCTACAAACCAAAACCCATCCCTGTCCTTCAGGAGCTTGCTTCTGTTGGGAGAAATAACATGAAAGCAGATAAGTATAAAATCTATACAAAGGAATTAGGCAGAGGGACTGGATTTGTGATTTCATTTGTATAAAAAAATTCCCAGATGAAGAAACTCCCTATACTTCTGCAGGGCGGCACCAGACTGGCAAAGCCAGTATATGCCGGAGATAGGACTTGACCCTAGGTCTTCCTAATCAGAGATCATCCATGATGAAATGCCTGGACAGAGTAACTGCCATACAGAGGGATTGGTGGGGACCAGCTATTGGTCCTTGTATTAGAATTAGCACCAGAGGAAGCTGAGGGTTCTGTGAGCAACCTAGGAAGAAGGAGTGAATTCCATCCAAAGGCATAGAGATATCTGGCAGGTGGAACATAAGGAACAATAACCCGGCCGGTTTGGCTAGGAGGGAGAGTCTGTGAAAGGGAGCATTGTTCAGCAGGGCTGGAAAGTCATCTGGAGCCAGATTGTGACAGATTTAATGCCAAACCAAAAAATCTGTATTTGATCAGAGAGACACTTGGGAGGCCCTGGAATTTCTTGAATAGAGTGATGAGATTATACCTGTGCTTTACAAACATGATGGATTAGATAGGGGAGAGACTAGAGGCCTAAAGAATAATTGGAAAGGTACTATAATAGTCCAGGAAAGATGTAGTGAGGGTCTGAACTATGGTGGAAGCTGTGTAAGTGGAGAGAAGGATGTAAGAGATGTTGTGGAGGTGGAATCAGCAAGACTTGATAACTCATTGGATGTGGAGGTGGTTGGGGGAAAGTCAGGAATGCTTGCAATCCCAGGTGGCTGGATGGGGGGGAGTACCCTCAGCAGAAGTAGGGGCATTCTATTTCTGGAAAGGTATTGATAAGCTGGAAGCCATCCAGTGGAGGGTATCTGGAATGATGAACCACCCAGATTCAGTGCCATATGAGAATTTATTAAAGAAACGGGGCATCAGCCAGAGAAAGCTCAGCTGGGACATATCTGTCTCAGTTACTTGAAAAATTGTCATATGGAAGCGGGATTAGACTTGTTCTGCTTGGCCCCAGAAGACAGAAGTAGGAGTGACAGGTGGGAGTTGCAAAGAAGAAAATTTAGACTTTATGTAAGGAAAACTTCTTCACAGTTAGAGCTGTCTGAAGAGGAAAGTGACAAATACTGGAGGGGATGTGGAAAATGGAAACACTGATACACTTTTGGTGGGATTATGAATTGTTCCAACCATTCTGGAGAGCAATTTGGAATTACCCCTAAAGGGCTATAAAACTGTGCATACTCTTAGACACAGCAAAACCACTGCAATGACTGTGTGTCCCAAAGAGATCAAAGACAAACACAAAATTTGCACATGTACAAAACCATTTATAGCAACTCTTTTTGTGGTGGCAAAGAATAGGAAATTGAGGGGATGCGTTTCAATTAGGTAATGGCTGAATAAGTTGTGGTATATGATTATGATGAAATACTGCTATTGGGCTATGAGAAATGTTTAGAGGGATGGTTTCAGAAAAACTTGGGAAGATGTATATGAACTGATACAAAATGAAATGAGCAGAACCACAAAAACATCATGTGCTATAACAAAGTAACAGCAACATTGTAAGGATGATCATCTGTGGAAGACTTACTACTCTGGTCAGCACAATAATCTATGACAGTTGCAAAGAGCTCATGATGAAAAATTTTATCCACATCCAGATAGAGAACTGATGAACTTTAAGAACTGATGCAACTTTTAAAAAAAATTTACTTATTTTTCTTTATTTTTTAAACAACATGTCTAATATGGAAATATGTTTTGTATGACTTAACTTGTATAATGGATCTAATAGTGTTTGCCTTCTCAATAGAATGGAGCGAGAAAGAGACTTTCGAACTCAAACTAAAAGAAAAAAAAAGTTAAAAAAAAAAAAAAAAGCAAAATAATTAGAGCTGTCCCAAAGAGGAATGGACTAAAAATAGAGGATTTTCCCTCAGTGTAGATCTTCCAGAAAAGGCCAAATGACTGCAGGTGATGGTAGTCCAGATTCTTTTTTAGTTATTAGTTGAATTGAATGATCTCTGAAAGATCCCTTTTAATTCAGAAATTCTGTGATAAACGCCCTAGGATAATATCCAGTCCTTTTAAACCCAGAGCTTCAGTTGGGGACCATGCTGTATTTTAGAGATAGGTAGGATTTGGACAAATGAAGGGAATAATGTTACACCTGGTAGGGAAAAAGGAAATCCTATACTGTTTAGAAAACTCTTGAGCTGTTTTGTTTGTTTAGGAGCATGGAACATATTGTAATGGGAGAGGGGACTAGAAGCAGAAATATGATGAAAACATATCTAACTGACTTTGTAAAGCCAGATTGCTAAATTTTCAGTGTAAACATTTATACTTCAGAAATCTGAAATTTATAAATCAGGGCATCATTTATTGTTTTGTTTATTATCTAGATAAGAAAGTGTTACTGCAAATTAAACAAAAATGCATACATTCCTCTCCCCCTAGGTAAACATTTATCAGCACCAATCAGAATTTCTTAATAAACAGAGTGCAGGGGCAGCTAGGTGGCGCAGTGGATAGAGCACCAGCCTTGAATTCAGGAGGACCCGAGTTCAAATTTGGACTCAGACACTTAATACTTCCTAGCTGTGTGACCCTGGGTGAGTCACTTAACCCCAGCCTCAAAAAAATAAAAATAAAAAATAAGCAAAGTGCAGTAGAAGGATTAGAGAATGAAATCATCACTAAAGGGGAGGCCTGATGGCTGGAGGCTGCTGCTACTGCTCCTGTTAGCCATTGATAAAGATTTGCAAAGTGCTTTATACCTATAATCTCATTTGAACCTCACAAAACCTCTGGCTGAAAGGTAAAAGAGTGTCAAACTCTGAAGAATTTAGACTTTAACTTGTAGACTCTGAAGAATCAGGATCAAATTTGTGTGTTAGAAAGGTGACAAAAGCAGCTTATCAGCTGGGTGGGTTAGTGAGGGAGAAGAGTGATCAGATTAGAAAAGATTGGGAATTGGGTGATGAGCTGCACTAGTCAGAAGAAAAGTGAGGGAGAGCTTGACCTCAAACTGGACCTCCCGAAATGAAATAGAAGGAAGGTTCTGTATTCCGAACAATCAGTAGGCAATTATGCAAATGAGCACTGGAATCTGGGGCTTGGAGGATTCCAACTAGCTATTATCCACATTGACGAAGGGTAATTTGTGCTAATTGTTAAGTAGAAACCCAGCATTAGACTGATTCTTAGAACCTCAATTAGCAACAATAAAGAAAATATCATTAAGAGGAGGAGTTAATCTGTAAGAAGAGGTTTGTAGTATAGCCTTCCTCCACTTCTTAGCCAGAAAGTTATGGTTTGTAAATGACATACCTCAAGCTCTGAGGTAAGCTGTCTTCCCTCCCTCCAACCAAGTCTGGGGCAAATAGTGGAAAAAAACACTGGCTCAGAAACAGAAGAACTTAGTTCTGATCCTAGCTCCACTACATATTAGCTAGGTGACCTTAGACAAAACATTTCTTTCTCTGGATATTTATTTTCTCATCTTCAAAATGGGAACAATTCTCTCTATCCTTCTGACCTCACAGGTTATTATGAAGATCTAAGAAGGGAATAAATATGAATGAACATAGGAAAGCGCAGTTGAGAGTGATGAGGTTTAGATGTGAAATCTAATGAAATCAAATGAAAATGAGGTTTAGTGGCGGCACAAGCAGTTCTCTGTAAAGGAATTTATAGACCCGAAAACTTAGATTGATAAAAGAGGTTTATTATGGGGATTGGAAGTAAGGTTAAAGCCTAGTTAAAGGAAATAGGTGAGGATAAAGAGAGGAGGACACTGGAAACATTGCATTGGGCAGAGATCCTTGGGGTGCCAGGCATGGTGCCAACATGTTTGGAACCTCTGCAAAGAGAGGGCACCAGTCTGGCTCTTTTATAATAGGGAGTTTTGGCTACAAACTGAAGGGGCCTTGTTACTGGAGTCCCAGGTTGGCTCCTGGCTAGCTTTCAGCCAGGGTTAGAATTTGAATTGAATTCAATGGATTTTGGGACTGAACCATCCCCACCCAGATAACAAAGATGAAACTGTTTGTCCTTGGGGTGGAGTTCCCTCACTGAGGCAGAGTCAAAGGAAGTTTTCTCCTTTAAGGATTTTTCAGAGTTTTGGGGTTCCCTCTTCAAGAGGAGGGGATAGTACTAATCTCTCCCTCTCCCCCTTCCCTCTGTCTTTCCCCACAACCATTCCCATCCCATAAAATAGAGACTGGCTCTAGACAATCTCTAGGGTTTCTCTGACATTCTATGTTTTAAATTTTTATGAAATATTATCAAATTATAGAGTTTGATCAGAGATCTGAAACATTCCACTCACCTGTCTTTATCAGCAGAGCTGCTTCCATCCATTCTATTTCATTCTGATCAGAATTCATTACTGATCACTCTCCAAATTTGTCACCCAATTCAGGCCATTGTGGTTATTAACTGATAACCCCCAGGACAACCTTTCCTCCCACCCCTTTTCTTAATGAATTTGATATATGGCTCATTGTTTTCCTCTCCATCTCAACTCTTACTTTCATATTAGGCTATCAGCATACATGCCAATGTTCCCTCAAGTGCTCTGACATTCCCATTAATCAGTTTGTTCAACTGCCTTGACCAGCTTCTCTACTCGATTCACCTCAGCCACAGTCCAGAGTGGTCACCTTGTCATCACCCATGAGTGTTTACACCCCCTCAAGAACCTGAAATTCCTTTGGTCATAATTGATCATCTGTCTCTCCCTGTTCCTTACTCGGATCACCAGTTCTTCCATCCCTCAGTGCCATGTCATCACTCCTACTTTGGACATCTCCATTTTTAAGACAGATCTCTATTAAGGAACCAACTCGACTCTACACCATCCATATTCATGGATCCCTTGTATCCTTGTCTTATTAATGCTCGTGTCTTGTCAAACACCAAACCTAGAGTCCTCATCCAGTTTCTCTTCTAATCATAAGCTGTTGAACAAAACTGATAAAAATCATGCAACCATGGTGACTGGGTCCTTTATCTTTTTATTCCTTTCAAATAATTGATTATTTATTCCACTTTCCACAATCACTATCCCAAACCTTCTCTTTTCTCTCCCTACAGCACACCTCTACCTACCCTCTCAGCTGAGGACCTCACCTCATCTTTTACCAAGAAAACTTAGATCATTTGCCTAGAGCTCCCTCTTCTCATCTCACTCATTTTGCCATTCCTTGAAATCATTCTGCCACTGTCCCAATTTCCTCCTTACTTTATTCTCTAATGATGAGATGGCCAGGCTCAAAAGGCCAACTTCTCAAGAGGTGTCTTTGATCTCACCCTCTCTGATCTTCTCTAGCAAATTTTCCCTACTAGCATCATCTCTCTGTAATTTTAATTTCTCCCTATTACAACCTTTCTTTGTGTCATACAAATAGACCAAGATCTTCTTAAGAATAAAAAAAACCCCTCCTATAGTCTTCCATTCCCCCAAGCATTATTCTATATCTTCTCTCCTTTCTTCAGCCAATTTTTAAATCTCTGCCTCTTTTTATTTATTTATTTATTTATTTATTTATTTATTTATTTATTTTTTTGCTGAAGCAATCGGGGTTAAGTGACTTGCTCAGGATCCCTCAGCTAGGAAGTGTTAAGTGTCTGAGAGCAGATTTGAACTCGCATTCTCCTGACTTCAAGACTGGTACTCTATCTACTGTGCCACCTGGCTACCCTCAGCCAAACTTTTGAAGAAGCTATTCCTTCTCTATGCCTTCACTTCTTCTCCTCTTTCTATTTTCTGTTTCCTTTGCAATCTGGCTTTTAACTTCATCATGCAATTAAAATTGTGACTGTTGACCATCCTCTCCTCCAGGATACTCTTTTCTCTGGAGTTTTTGACACACTGCTCTATCCTGGTGTCCAACAACTTCTTTTCAGTCTCCCCTGCTCCATCATCCTCCATGCCAAGTCCACTCATTGTGGGTACTCTCCAAGGCTTTGCCCTGAGCCCCCTTATTTTGTCTCCCCAGACTCTGTGAATTATTGACTTCATGAGTTCCCAGAGGTTCAGTTATCTCACACTGGTTCATCAGCCTGATTCTCTGTCCTGAACTCCAATCCCATATCATTCACTACTTGTTGGACATTTCAAATGGAATCTCAGACTTAACTTGCCCCAAACAAAGTTTACTGTCTTTCCCCTTTCCACCCCCTAACCCATCAATCTTGTGAACTTCTGTGTTGCTGTTGAAGATATTACCATCCTCTCCATCATCGAGGTTCAAAAATCTCTGTGTCATTCTCACTTCCTCACTCCCACATGCCAAATCAGTTACCTGATCTTGTCATTTCTTTCTCCACCACAATTCCCCAGGGTATCCTCTTCTCTCCAGTCATACACATCCCCCTCCCAGTTTAGGCCCTCATTACCTCACATCTGAATCGTTATTAAAATAGCATCCTCATGAATGTCCCACCTTTAAGTCTTCTCTCATTTGAATCCACTCTCTGTAGATTTGTCAAAGCAAATTTCTTGATGTATATCTCTAATGGTGTTGCTTCCCTATTAAGTAAAGCCCTCTTATCTCTAGAATCACATAGAAATGTATCTGTTGGACACTTGGATCTCTTTACCACCACCTGATTCGTCCTGACTTATCAGGCCATGGCTTACCTGCAGTTACTTGTGCACTTCATATTCCTTTGCTCTGATACTCTATCCTAACTTTCACTTGTTGGAATTCCGTTCTCTTCCAGACGCAGCTGCCTAGATGGTAGCATGAAGGTTTTCCTGACTTTCCTGTCCCACAAGTCTTCATTTTGTATGTTTTTTGTATATAATCATATATATACGAATTATATTCTTTGTCAGAATAGAAGCCCCTTGAGGACAGGGACTATTTCATGATTTATCTTTTTATCTCCAGCACCTGTCCAAGTGTCTGGCACATTGTAGGAACTTAATAAGTGACTTGATAGGCCAATGTGCGGTTATGGTGGTCCAGGGTATTACTCTATTTTTAAAAGCATATTCCACTATATGGTACCTGTTTCCTGCCCCAAAGAGCAGAAAAACTCTCTTTGATAAGGCCACCCTAGATTTCAGCATTGGAGTTCGAAGCCCTGGCTTTGAGTGCAGATTCTGACATTTACAAGCAATGTGGCCTCCCCAAATAAATTATGTGGAACCTCAACCTTTTTTTCTAAAATAGGGATAATATCCATCCTGATCATGTGGATCAAATAAGACAGTGGATGGGAATGTGTAACAGAAAAGTACTCTACACATGTGAGTGATTATTAGTGATTATTAAATGACATCTGGGGCCTTGGAAAAGCTCAGCTCTAGCTACTGTTAATGACACAGATGTGAATTTTTCAGAATAGCTATTTAAATCCAGCTGTCATCCTGAATGATTTCATCTTATTCCATCCCACTCCCATTGACCACAGTCAGTTGATTTGAGTTCAGGAATTACAAGCACATATTATTTTATTTTTTAGATATTATTTTTAATAATAGATTTTTATTTTCAAAATACATTCAAAGGTAATTTTCAACATTCACCCTTGTAAAACTTTATGTTCCAAATATTTCTTCCTTCCTTCTTCCCCTTCCCTTCCCTGACCACAAGTAATCCAATATAGATTAAACATGTGCAATTCTTCTTTTCATATTTAATATTCTGCACAAAAAAATCAGATCAAAAAGGAAAATGAGAAAGAAAAAAAAGCAAGCAAACAATATCAAAAAGGTGAAAATACTATGTTGTGATCCACATTCAGTTTCCACAGTCCTCTCTCTGGATGCAGATGGCTCTCCCCATCACAAGTCTATTGGAATTGGCCTGAATCATCTCATTGTTGAAAAGAGCCAAGTCCATCATAGTTGAACATCACATAATCTTGTTGTTGCCGTGTACAATGTTCTCTTGGTTTTACTCAATTCACTCAACATCAGTTCATCAGTCTTTGTAGGCCTCTCTGAAATCATCCTGCTGGCCATTTCTTACAGAACAATAATATTCCATAACATTCATATCCCATAACTTAATCAGCCATTCTCCAACTAATGGGCATCCACTTGGTTTCCAGGTTTTGCCACTACAAAAAAAGGCTACTACAAATATTTTGCAAGAACATTTTAAAAACAAATTTATTCAGTAAATCTGTTGCTAAAAATAGTCATGTCATGAATTTCAAAGACATTAGAAGTGAATTGAGTATTGTTTGGGTAATGAGCATTGATTGCTAATCATAGCTTTTGTTTCAGGGGCTCTTTCTGCATGGCATTGTATAGAGGAGGGAAGCAAGGACAGAAGGCTTATTTGACTCAAGTGAGGAACCCTAGGCTTGTCCACGGCCCAGTTTCTTGGGACCCCTGATCAGCATGACAGGTGGACTCAGATTGGGAAGAGGAAGGAGAGGAATTAACTAAAGACTAAATGAGTGATTCTTCCCAACTAGGCAGAACAAAAATTTATATAATCTATCTGTTTATCTATATATGTATATATACATACACACTGACTTGCACTGAGACACATGTTCACATTCATATGAATAAAAGGCATTTTTAAGTGCTTTCTATGTGCTCTCAGGAATTTCATGTTCAAAGTTTCAGCTACAAATTGAAAGGCCTTGTGGTCCTTAGGGCTTAGCAGCAAAGCAAATGGTACTATATATTCTTTTCTAATATATGTTTTTGTTGATGTTTTCTGTTTTTAACATCATTGTTTTCCCCAGTATCCTTCTCTCTCTCTTCTCAAGGAGCTATCCCATATAGTAAAAAGTATCTTAATCTTTTCTTTGATGTCATTTCCACTGATAAATCTTATCCATTTCTGATGCGGAACCATGTGACAATGCCAGGACTTTGGTGGCAAAAACTTTCTTTTCTTGGTCTTCAGAAGCTGTGGTTGTTGAGGAGTCAAGGGTTGCAGAAACAGCTTTCAGGTCACATATGTACAAGGATTGATTCCCTGAATAATGGCTACAGGGGATAGGCTAGAAGCAAGACTGGTAGTTTAGGATGACATTACTGTTCTTGGGACTCTTGGGCTTAGTCTTGAGTCAGTTTCATTGGACTTTAAGGGGAGATGGTTAAGATGTAGAATGCAGTGGCAGCTAGGTGGTACAATGGCTAGAGTGCCAGGGTTGGAGTCTAGAAGATTCATCTTCCTGAGTTCAAATCTGGTCTCAGACACTTAACACTTCCTAGCTGTGTGACCCTGGGCAAGTCACTTAACCCCAGCCTCAGGGGAAAAAAAAGATTTAATCTAGTATTCTCTTTTCTGTTATTTGCTTTCCTCTCCTCTTCCCTGATCCAGGTGGCCAGATCCCAGGGAAAAGGCATTTTCCTTTTCCGGAAGCTCAAGGACATAATGGACTGGAGGAAGGTACAGTTTTCTTCTTCCTTTTTCCCCTATCACCAACTTTGCTCCCCCCACAAATGAAAGGACATTTCTCCCCTAGTTCCTAGCTTTGAGATGACCCCGCTATGTCTTTTGGTCTATAGTTTTTTCCTTCATCTCTGGGGCCCCTGACAGCTTATTCTTCATTTTTTGCTATTGGGGACAATATGATGTAGGTCAGAGGACCGCCATTGTTCCCAACTCTTCCATTGACATCCTGTGTGACCTTTGTCACCTGTAGGGGTTTCAGTCCTCCCCTCTGTAAAATGAAGGGGTTAGAGTGGATGGTTCCAAAAGTACCCACCCTGTGACTTAATATTGGAAAACCTGCCCTCTTGGCCCTTTTCTATGGATGTGGGATATGGGAGCACCAGTGGAAACTAAAACTAAAACTAAAGTGGAAACAGGGCTTATCATCCCAGGGCAGTTGCCAGAGGCACAGAGAAACAGGAGGGCCACCATATGTGTGGGAGTTCCCCTTACTCCCAGCATGGCAACACAGGCCACTCTTGCCAAGAAATCCCTTAGCCAAGCACTGTAGCCAGCCTGGAGTGCCAGTAAACCCATGAAAGCCATGTGTTTAAGGAGAATGGCAGGGGGCAGGTGGACTGGAGAGGGAAGCCCGGGCTGGGACAGGGAGCTCCCCGTCATATCTCTTCTAGCTTGTGCTGATCATGAAGAAAACAGAAGTTGGGGCTTTGTGTCTGTCAGGATGTGGGCCGCTCCGATGACCAGAAAGATGACATTCCGGTGGAGAACTACGTAGCCCAACGTTACATCGAGAATCCTTATTTGATAGGAGGTAGAGTGGCTCCCTGTGGCCCCCCCCCCCTTCTCTCTGACTAGTCAAGAAACAGACATTTACTGGGAACCCATTGTGTCCAGCCTGGTACCAGGACTTCCCTGAAAGACAGACTGGTTTAAAGCCTAGTTTCTACCCTCAAATAACTTAGTATTTCCGTCCCCTCTTAGAAAGAGAAAGTGCAGACAGACACACAAAGTTTCCCAGAATTCTATGCAAAACAAGTAGATTGATGATTTACAGTAAGACCATAGGAGCTCAGAGAAGGGAGAAGTCTCTTGTGGGATGAAACTCAGGGAAAGATGGAGGAAGAATATGCTGGCCATAGTCTTAGCCTCTGAATCTTGGAGCTGGAAGAGACCTCAGACTTTATGTGGTTCAGCTCCTTATATCATGCATGATTCCTTCTAGAATATCCCCAAGATATCATCTGGCCTTTGCTTTATCATAACGAGAGACAGGAAATTGTACAGCTCTGGTGAGGGCCAGAATTGGCTTTTTATCCTTTGCAGTCAAGCAAGCTATGTTTATCACAGTTGATCATCACAAACTTCTTGTTGCAGTGTACAATATTCTCTTAGTTCTACTCATTTCACCTAGTATCAGTTCATGTAAGTCTCTCCAGGCTTCTGTAAAGTCATCCTGCTGATTGATTCTTTTTCTTTTTTTTTTTTTTTTTTTTTAACATTTTTTTATTAATTTTTAAATTATAACTTTTTTTGACAGTACATATGCATGGGTAATTTTTTACATTATCCCTTGCACTCACTTCTATTCCAAATTTTCCCTCCTGCTGATTGTTTCTTATTGAACAATAATATTCTATAACATTCATATACCACAATTTATTCAGCCGTTCTCCAATTGATTGGCATCCACTCAGTTTCCAGTTTCTGGCCACCACAAAGAAGGCTGCCACAAACATTTTTGCACATGTAGGTCCTTTTCCATCATTTATGATCTCTTTGGGAACCCAGAGAGTGACACTGCTGGATCAAAGGGTATGCCCAGTTTGATAGCCCTTTGGGCATAGTTCCAGATGGCTCTCCAGAATGGCTGGATGTATTCACAATTCCATCAACAATGCATCAATGTCCAAGTTTTCCCACATCCCTTCCAACATACATAATTTTTCCTGTCATTTTAGCCAATCTGAGAGTTGTCTTAATTTGCATTGTTCTCATCAATGGTTATTTAGAGCATCTCTTCATATGACTAGAAATGGCTTTAATTTCTTCATCTGAAAAATGTCGATTCATATTCTTTGACCATTTATCAGTTGGAGAATGATTTGTATTCTTAATAAGTTTGAGTCAATATGAATAGTTTTCAAAAGAAGAAATGCAAAATATGACCAAAGGAGAACAATTCAAATAATTTACCAAAAATATGCAAATTAAAGTCACTCTGAAGTTTTATCTTCCATCCTGCAAACTGGCAAAGATGACAAAAAAAAAAAAACGGAAGCCAAAGTTGGGGCACCTATGAGAAGACAGGCACAGTAGTTTACTATTGATAGAGTGATGACTGAATACAGGTGCTCTGGGTATCAGTTTGAAATTATGCAAGAAAAGTGATCCAACAATCCATGCACTTTGACTTGACTATTCTCCTTTTGAACATATACCCCAAGAAAGTCAAAGAACCAGAAGTATGTGCCTAAATATTAATAGCAGTATTTTGTACAGTGGCTAAACCAATTGTGGTATCACAAACATCATGTATTGTTACTGTGCAAAATAAAATGTACTGAATAGCAGGAATTCAGAGAACTCTAGAAGATGTATGTGAACTAACCGATTCAGAGTGAAATCAGAGTAGAACCAGGGAAATAATACACACAATGACAATAATGTAAATGAAAAGAGTACTTTAAATGATGACAAGGCTGAGCTGATCAGAAGCCCGCAAAGGTTTCAGAAGAACATTATGAAATGGGCTATTCTTTTTTTCTCTCTTTTTACTGGAACCCCAGTGCTACCTAACGGTCCAGCTAAGTCATAGTGGCAAAGGTTTTCCTTTAACTATTTTTTCTTTGTTACAATAGAGGTTTAATTCCAGGTTTGGAGGATTTAGATTGGGGGTGGCAGGTCTATTTCCAGGAATGACATGATGTTAAAACAAATAACACCAATAAAATTTTTTTAAAGAAAATAAGAGCCAGACAATAAGAAGATCCAATTCAGTTCCAATTGATCAATGATGAACAGAATCAGCTACACCCAGAGAAAGAACACTGGGAAATGAATGTGAACTACTTGCATTTTTGTTTTTCTTCCTAAGTTATTTTTACCTTTCTGAATCCAATTTTTCTTGTGCAACAAGAGAACTGTATAAATATGTATATATATATATTGTATTAAGATATACTTTAACATGTTTTTCATACATGACACTTAATATTCTCTCTCTCTCTCTCTCTCTCTCTCTCTCTCTCTCTCTCTCTCTCTCTCTCTCTCTCTCTCTCTCTCTCTCTCTCTCTCTCACTCACTAAATAGCATACACATCCAAGATTCAATCCCAAAGCTTCCAAAAACAAAGACAGCACTCAGTGGAGAGAGTAGTTCTTAACCTTTTTTTGTCTTTTACCCCTTCTCAGAATGATGGTTTTTAAAAATAAACAATTGAAATTCTTTTGAAAATAATTTTTTCCCAATTACATGTAAAACATTTTTAAAAATTTTGACTTTAAGATTCTCCCCTTTCCTTCCCCTTCCCCCTATTTAAAAGGCCTATGTGGAGTTAAATAGCAATTCAGAATTAATATTTGGAGAAAACTCCAAAGTTCAGTTAGAGGTTAGAGAAAATAAAGGTGTGATTTTTTTTTTCTCATTCAAGTTCACAGGTCTCCCTGAGAGTGATCTATGGCCCTCTAGTTAAGAACCCTTGCTCTAATGGGCTGTTTACACTAATCCATCCTCAAGTTATTTTTAGAGATTGTTTCTTGCTGGGTGCATATTGGGAACACGTTATTGGTATGCCCCAAGGAAGTAACCCACCTTCTCTTCCTAGTGTCTGTCAGTCTTATCCTAGTAGAAAGTAAGCTCTTTAAGGAAGGAGATTGGGTCAGCTTGTCTTTGTCTCTTTGTCTTGCCAGCTTGGAGCACACAGATGGATTGTTTGTTGAATTAAATGGAATTGATTGGAGGTGTGAGTTCTGTGTGTGTTTCTCTTTCACTGAGATAGCTCCTGGTGCTAACAACAATAAACTTTATTAAGCTCCTACTGTGGAACAAACCTCAATGCTTGAATTGTCCTCTTGAAGAATCAATTATCTTGTCTTCTTGGAGGGTAGGATTACTTTTTCTTGTTGCTTCTGAAGGTCTGTGTACTCTTCTACATTGATTGTATCAGGAGTAAGTTGCCGGATTTCTTTTTTCCCCTAGATACAATTTATCTGATTTTTTAAAATTTAAATTTAAAAGATATTTTTAAAATTGGTTGAAAAAAGGTCTTTTGTTTTTTCATTGCAGTTCTTTCCAGATATACTCACCCCCATTCCCAATGACCCTTCCCTTCTAACAAGAAAAACAGTTAAGTCAAACCAGTCAATAGTACAACCCTATGTGATAGCAGCACAAGGCACACCTTGGTTGGTGACCTGACTCCTGCCTGAGGTTCTCTTTTCTGAGATCCTAACTTCATCCACTGGGCAAGGAATAATATATTATGGCACTAATAATTGAAACTAATTTTAAAAGAAATAGAAATGAGAAGTCATGTGTAAGTAGTACTTGTGCTTTGAGTCATGTCTTTAGCAGTGGCAAGGGGGATATTGAATCATCCATATCTGCTATTCCAGTGTCATTGTGAGAAGGGCATCATACTTGTGAGCCAGCTGACTTGGGTTAGGGGTACAACGTAACAAGCTCTCTGTGTGACACTAATTGGCTTGAGATGGGGATGGAATAAAAAAGGTGATATATACCTAACATTAATTCTCTGCTCCATAGGGCGCAAATTTGACCTGCGAGTGTATGTCCTGGTGATGTCTGTAAGTAACTGAATTCATTGGCTGCTGTAGGAGGTGGTGTGAGTTTGGGGATCAGGCCTGGTGACCAGCATGAACTTTCTTATCCAGTTTTATTGTAAACTAAGGAAGTAAGTTGAAAAGCTGGAGGGAGGCACATTCTTAAATTTTCCAGGTAATGGGAACAAAATTTTCTCTGACCTGAAACCTGGTTCTCCTTTCATTACTCCCTCACCTTTGCCTCTATTTGTCTTAAGTCTCCCTGTCTCTTCCTCCATGCTTTCTTCTCTGGTATCTTTCCTTCCTCCTCTCCATTCTTCTGCCACGCACTTTCTTCCTTCTTCCACTTTCCATCGTTCTCTGATACTCTCTTCTACACTATTTCTCTTTATCTTGTCTCTTTCCATTCTCTTCACCCCAACTGTTTTCCTCTCCTTCCTTCACTGTCTCTTCCTCTCCTATCTCTCCTTACTGTCTTTTCTCTTCATCTGTTCTGTGTCTCTCCATTCTTTTTTCTCTCCCTTACTTCAATCCTCCTGTCTCCCTGTGTCTTCCTCCCTCTTTCTGACTTCTCTTCTCTTCAACAGTACCGTCCCCCTTCGGGCATGGTTGTATCGAGATGGCTTTGTTCGGTTCTCCAACACCCGCTTCACCCTGAGCAGTATTGATGATCACTGTATCCTCAACAAATACTGGTTAAGTACCTAGTTGGAACACTGAGTATCAGCAATACTATGACAAAGACAGAGGCCTTGTCCTCAAGAAGCTTATGTTCTACTATGGGTATATGAATGCAAACAAGTAAATTCAAAAATTGAAGAGAGAATATTAACAACTAGAGGAAGAAGGAATGAAGAAAAGTTTCATAGGGAAGATGATAATGAACTGAACCTTCAAAAATTCTGAGAAGACAGAGAGAATGAGAGAATATTTTCTGGGCATGGAGGTAGGAAAGGCCGGATTTGTGCAAATGAACCCATACATCTGAAATGGCTTATGCAATTACACAGAGGTTGGGTATGAAATTCTGAGTTTGGAGAACTCGACATTACTCAGGAGCTGATTTGCTGGAATAGAGATGGAATGATATGAAATAAAGCTAGAAATGTAGGTTACAACCAGCTTCTGGAGGGCCTTAGACACCAGATTTGAGAAGGTTGTATTTATCATGGGAATAATAGAGAGCCATGGAAGGTTTTTTGTTTTTTGGTTTTTTTTTTGTTGTTGTTGTTTTTGCATAGAAGATATTGCAAGACCTGTATCATGGGAAATTCATCTTTTCAAGTATGTGGAAAATGGCTTAGAGAGAGAAGACTAGAAATAGGAAGACTATCTGGAAACTCCATTACAGTGGTTCAAGTCTAAGGCCAGATGATGGCCTAAATTAAGGTGATGACTCTATGAGTAGAGAGAATGGGATGGATGCTAGAGATATTGTGGAGGTATAGAATAAGAAATATCTTAACAACTGATTGTATATGAAAGATTCTCTATTAGAGATGGCAGAATCACAGATAACTCTGAGATTATGAACCCACGTGATTGGGAAGATTAAAATGCCCTTAATAGAAATAGGGAAGTTTGGAAGAAGAATTTAAGGGGAAAGATGATCATTTCTATTTTAGCCATCTTGAATTGGAGGTGCCAGAGGAATCTCAGGGGTAGGCCTGTAGAAGCAGACCTTTAGAGTTGCAACTTTGGTGTTCAGGAGAGAGATTAGAATTGGGTATAGTAGACTGGTGAATTTCCTCCAGACAACTTTCTGCTACTCCCTGTGTTCCTTGGCCTGTGTTCTTTCCTTTTCCTCATTTAAATTCTAGTCTATGAGCCTCTTTCCAGACCCAAGATCACTGAATCAGAGTATCTCAGGATTTACTAGATGGATCTCAGGAGCCATCTAATCCAAGACCGAGAATCTGTTCTGTGACATCTTTGAGAGTGTCCTGTCTCTGCCTAGAGACTTCTCGCACCTAAAACAATGCCTGTCATATTTAATGTTTGTAGAATTGAAATGATTGAGAGAGACCACTATTTCCTTACACATCCCATCCAGCTCTAATTGAATCAAATCTGCCTCTGCAATTTCCGCTTGATGTTCCTAGTTCTTTCCTTTAATGCAAAACAGTGATTATGTCTTCAAGTTATATATTTTTTTAGGCTAGACATCCTCTACTTCTTCATTCTTGTATGGAACATTGAGAATCCTATCACCTATGTTAGTTACCATTTTTTCTCTGGAAAGATTTTTTATGTCCCTCAAGGTTTAAATCTAGTCTAAAAGAGACAACATGGGGAATTATTACCTTCCTTGTTCTGTTACCTTTTAAGTGAAATATAGTATAGCATTTGTTCTCTTGACTGCTTTGTCACACTAGTGTTGAGTATTGATCTAGTGGCTCACTAAAAGCACCAGATCTCTCCCATAAGAATGTTGTTTTGCCAAAAGCTCCTCATTCTGTACTCTTGAAGTTGATTATTTGGACTTAAGGGTAGAACTTCACATTTATTTATCCCTATTAATTAATTTGGTTCATTGTAATAATCTATAGGGGAATTTGTATTTTGTCATACAGCGTTTTAGCTATCATATTCTGCAAATTTGACAATCAAAGTGGATGCCTTCCTCCAAGTCATTGATACAAATAATGAGTAGAATAAGGCCAAAGACAAATGTTGTGTCCTGCTTTTTAGAGCCCCCAAGCTGGGGTGATTAAAATGTACTGTCCTAGTGAAGAAGTGATAAGGTGGGACTCCTGAGGATGGTTAAAATATGGAGTCCATTTATTCCCAGTTCTTTCCCCTTTTTATACCCTCATACCCTTAACTAACAAAAACACTGGGCATATACCCACTATATACTGCACACGTGGGACCACATAAACAACTTGCTATTGTACGTAGTTTGCCACCTGGTATCATTCTGCTTCAATCACAACACAGGTGGTCACTGCCCCCTGACTTCTCAGGAAGTCCGAGAGCCCTTAGAGAAGATGGGAGCGGAACCAGATGTTGTTAGCAGGTTCCCTCCCTCTGGGCTGAAGGGTCTTCTGCCTCACCCAGAGTTCTCCCACTGTCTGTGGCTCTACATACAATCCATGAATTTTTCCACTAATTCTTTCTCAGGCAACATTGATCCGGAGCCCAATCATTCAATTAGTTTTGCTTCCTTCTAATAGTACTATCACCTCCATCTCACACTCCTAACAGTACTATTATCTTCCATTTTGTCCACAAGCATAACTTGAAATACTTTGTGAAACACTTTGCTAAAATCTAATTATATTATGAATGTATAAATCAAGGAATGAATGAGTTAAGAATGTATCACATGCTTACTATTTATGACACCAGTGCTAAGCACTAGGGGAACAAATAGAGAAGTAAAATAGGTCTACTCTCAAGGCACTCAGTCTAACAGCATAAATAGCACAAATAAAAAAAAACAAAATGAATGACAAAATGTGATACTTTCTTGAAGTACCAGTTAAGTTGCTCTGTCAAAAAAGGAAGTGAACTTAATTAGGTGTGGCTTGATTTGATGAAGTCAAGGTTGGTTTTTAGTTATCAACCTATCAACTATATTTCCAGTTTATCTTATATATTATACACACTTGTCCATTGTTTCCTTTTTAGCTCACAAGTACCTTCACAAGCATGTCCTTTACCTTTCCTCTTAACCCACAATGCCTTAAGATTAAGAAATGCTTGTTGACTTAATTATTAAAACACCTACTATGTGCTAACTGTGTTAGATACAAATGCAATGCATGAATAGGTTTCTACTGTGAGAGGAGCTTACATTCATTCCTTGGTGTTCTCTGTCTTAAACCTACCTTTTAATTTCTTCCCATGCATGCACATTTTATTTGCTTATTATGCATTTGTGTATTTTATTCCCTTAATAGAATTAAATTCTTGGATGCTTTGCATATAGTTGACCCTCAACTATTTTAATTGGTGTTGAATTAAATGTTCACATTCAATGCATTTAATTGTGTGTTCTACAATTTCTTAGAGTCAAGCTTACTTATCTATGTTGGAAAACACTGTTCTCTATCCCCGTTTTTTTTGTTTTTTTTTCTGAGGCTGGGGTTAAGTGACTTGCCCAGGCTCACATAGCTAGGAAGTGTTAAGTGTCTGAGGTCAGATTTGAACTCTAGTCCTCCTGAATTCAGGGCTGGTGCTCTATCCATTGCGCCACCTAGCTGCCCCCTAGCTGCCCCCATCCCCGTTTTTTAAAATGGGTATATTTGCTCTTCTTCAAGTCCCAGGTACTGTTGTAGACTCCCATGATCTTTTAAAAATCACTAGCAATGGCTCATCAGTCACATCTAGTTTTTTCAGTACTGCAATATGTAGGTCATCTCAGCCTAGTGACTTGCTTGTCTGATAGTTCCTTACTGCTTACCCACACTCTTCATTAATTAAACCAATCCAAAATTTTTTCTCATTGGAAGAAAATAAGGAACAAAATAAGAGTTGAAAAGTTCATCCTTCTCTGTTATCAATCATCATCCTTCTACTCACCCTTTGTACTCTTCTTTGATCTTCCCTTTGCTTCCAACATAACTGTGTCCTCCTTGGTTGCCACTTGCACTTCTTGTAGTGTTTTAGCACACTTGCTGATTCTTATAGAACCCTGCTGCTTTATTTTCATTCTTCACTACTTGCCATAGCTTTCATTTGCTGTGCTTGTCCTTTTGTAACCTGAGGTAGTTGATGAATTCCCTGTGTATCCACATCAAGGCACCATTTTAACCCCTTGATGGAATAATTTCTGCTTATTCGTGGGAATTTCCCATCCTTCTTAGGCCAACTACTTTCAATATCATTTAGGCCATCCTTTCCCTGGACCCATTTGGATCCGCTCTGGTGTCTATAGGTTGTGGCCAGCTTTCTTCTCCATCACCATCTTTCTTATGTTATGATCTCTTGTTCTCAAGGTTCATCTTAAGCAATTGGTTCCTTTTTGTTGGTCAGAATCAAGTTCAGAACAGCGTTGCTTACTTCACCTTTTGAAGGATAAAATTATCATTAATACAAATCACAAATTTATTCGCTTTTGGCAGAGAAAGAGTTTTAGCATATATTGCATATATTGAAGTCCCTTAAAACTGTAATATTATATTACCATGTCTGGAATTTCACCTGTCCCCAAACTCCTTTTTAATTCCTCCTTTAAAGGAGGCCTATAAGTCACAATAGTATTGCTCTTCTTCCACTGCAGTTAATCCTAACACAAATGATTTGCATATATTCCCTCTGGTTCTTGAATTTCATGAGTATATCTATTTTCTTAATATGTAATGCTACTAAATTCCTCCTCTTTTTTTATTGATTTACTATTACACTATTATTATTTATTTTATTGATTCACTACCTTTTGACTGTAAACCTTTTTAGAGTCATATACCAGTTATAGTCTTGTCCTATCAAGTTTCACTGACACCAGTGAGATCAAATTTGCCTCTTTACATAAGGATCTTTAGTTGGCCAAGTTAACTACCTATATTTTGATCCAGAAGTCTTGTGCTTGTTCTCTTCTTGTCTATGATTTGCTGAGTTTCTTTCCTGCCATTCTTTCTTGATGAGGTTTTTTTCCCCCATGTTTTTAACTGGCCTTTGGGCAGTGTGTTCCATCCCTGGATAGCAGCTCTATCACTATTCTTATATTTTAAGCCATGCCCAGAAGTCCAGAATCTTTCTTTCTCTTATAAATTGCCATTCTCCGACGGACAATAGCAATGGAGACCCTACCTATGCACCAACAAAGCCTTCAGCTTTTAGTATAGAACTTTAGGATCATTGACAATGCTAGGTTCTTTTTTTGTCACATCATTAGTTATCATATGAATCATCAAAAGACAATAGTGATTGTTAACTTTGAAATGGGAAGAATTTAGAACTAGAAGGACCCTTGAGATTATCTTGGGAGGATGGAAAAACTTGCCACTAAGATAAGTGTGGGAGGTTGGGAGACATGGTTAGCTCCCTGCCCAGTTGTGGAGGGAAGGATTTTGTAGTTTCTAATCCTAGACCTTGACTGCTTATCTCTGTCAGATGTTCACCTCACCAACGTTGCTGTGCAGAAGACATCCCCTGATTATGATCCAGAGAAGGTGAGTGAGCAGCAGAAACTGCCGCTCCTATCCAAGGGCATGGACCAAAGACAGCATCCTGGGAGGTCAGGGTCCTGGGAGCAAGGCTTCTTGAGTCATTATATCCTTGATAACCAGAATCTGAAGACTTGGGGGACTTGGGACAAGGGACAGTTTCCCACAAGGAAGAAAGCCTATTCTACCCAGAAGTCCATTCTCCTGGAGGGCTTGATTGGGATGGACTCTGAGCCCAAAGACAGGAAAGGTAGATTCCTGACCTATCAAGGGTTTTGACCCACTTATTTTCTGCTCTCACTTCCTTGTCCTTTCTTGACTGGCCAGAGAATTATTGAAGAAAAAACCTTCTATCGCTCTTTTGCCACTGGATGGTCTCTGGTTGGTGAAAGTTGATTTATTTATTTGAAAGATCATGAATTTTGAAATTAAAAGCACTTCTAAGGCTGTGTAGTCCAGTCTTCTCACTTTTCAAATGAGGAAACTGAAGACCAGTGAAGTTGTGACTAGTCCCTCCCTCCTTTTCTCTCCCTCTCCCTCCCTCCCTCCCTCCTTTTCTCTCCCTTTCCCTCCCTCCCTCCCTCTTTTTCTTTCCCTCGCTCCCTCCTTCTCTCTCTTTCTTTCTCTCTCTCTCTTTCTCTCTCTCTGTCTCTCGCTCGCTCGCTTTCTCTCTCTCTTTCTCTCTCTCTCTCTCTCTCTCTCTCTCTCTCTCTTTCTTTCTCTTTCTCTGTCTCTCTCTCTCTCGCTCGCTTTCTCTCTCTCTCTCTCTCTCTCTCTCTCTCTCTCTCTCTCTCTCTCTCTCTCTCTCTCTCTCTCTTCCTTTTCTCTTTTCTTCTCTCTCTTTTCCCATTGTACCATGCTTCTTCTCTTTAGTTCATTCACACACACATACACACACACACACACACACACACACACACACACACACACACACTTCAACCCCAAAATTCACCAGCACTGGAAAGGAGTGAAGTAAAACCCCAGCATCTATAGATGTTTTACAGATACCTCTGACTGCTGAGGGGCTGAGCCATGAATCTGACATAGGCACTTGTCATGTGACCCTAGAGCTACAGCTTCTTGGCAGATGGCCCCAGGAGGCCGAGTCACCTTGCAGAACACAAAGCTGCTCCCCACCTAGGCACTTAGACTTTTCCCATTCAGAGCTATGTGGGCCCTTCCACACAGGACTTCCCCCCTGGCAAGGCTTTAGGAACCCTCTGCCAACCAGGTACATGTCAGGAGGCCACAGTGCCATGTAGCCATGGTGATGTCCAGCAATTCTCATATGAAGATATATGCCCATATAATTCTCTACCACAATAAAGGAAGAGGTTAAGAGTCTCAGAGGCAAGGGCTCACTTCTCATTTCTACTCCTAACTTTCTGTGTGAGTTTAAGCAGAGTACTTCATCCCCCTAACCTGCTTTTCCTCATCAATCAAACAATGGATGATCTTCATTCTTCTTTAGATTCAAGATTCTGTGCTCTGGGTTATTCTTTTCAGAGTCTGTACAAACTCTATAAACAACTTTATAGTTTCACCAGTGATGGACAGGCAAGGGTGTTAAATGCTGAGCTAATGGACTTTTTTTCTTACTCAAATCTTGAGAGGAGAAAAAGAATGAGGACTGTGGAGATGGAGGACTGGAGATGATCTAGTCCAATAAATGAGAGCCCAAGAGACGTCATCTGCCATGGAACCAAAAAGGAAGGTTCCAGTGTCCCTGACTATAACCTCCTAGAAGATAGGGCCTGTGTCTGAGAACTAGACAGTGATGATTTAGTACAACAGAAATGGAATGGAATTTTCTGGTTAGTTGAGGGCTTAAGCAGAAGCTCCACCCCTGAGATTTCCCTGTTACCGTGAACTAGCAGGTGGGACTAAATGTGATTTGAAGCAAGGATACATCCTAAAAGTTGGTTTTGTTAAACCCTAATATGCTCACTTCATAATCATTTGGCTCTTCTGCCTGATAATTCAGGACCCCCAACTCATCCCAGGTATTAAAGGATAGTAAGGTTCAATGGAAAGAGCTCTACAATGGGAGTCAGTGGCCCCAAGTCCAAATCCATATTTTGTTAATTGTTACTTATCTGACAAAGGACAAACATTCTACATCTCAGGGCCTCGATAAAATGACAGGGGTGGGATGGGGTCGGATTAAGTCGAAATCTTTTCTATCTTCCCTGATCCCTGTGAGCCTGTGATTCTGTGGCAGGGCTGCAAATGGATGATCCAGCGATTTCGCCAGTACCTGACTTCCAAGCATGGCCCTGAGGCTGTGGAAGCGCTCTTCCAGGACATGGACAACATCTTTATCAAAAGCCTGCAAAGTGTGCAGAAAGTCATCATCAGTGATAAGCACTGCTTTGAGCTATATGGCTATGACATTCTCATCGACCAGAACCTCAAACCGTAAGGGGCTTAGTGTGGGCAGGGACAGTCCATTCTATGCAACGGCCCATCCCATGGGCTGGCTCTTGCTCAGAGTAGTCTGTCCATAGAGTGGGCCATTCCTGAGGATGGCCAGTTCCATTGTTCAGTCTGAGCTAAGTGATGTTTCACAGATTGGTCCTTCCTATAGAATGGCCTGTGTACAAGGCAGACCCTTTTATAGCTTACAGGATGCCCATGTCTAATCACTACTAGACAAAGGTAAGAGCTGTCTGGTCCCATCCCAATCTGTGTCTGCATGTGTCATGCAGCTTGGAGAAAGCTCCTCAATATGTTCGGATTATTCCCAAACCCAGAGAACCCCCAAGGCCAGTCTCTAACAACTCCCCACTCAATACCACCTTTTCCATTCACACAGGCAAGAGAGGGTGAGCAAACAGCTGGCTTGGGTCACGAGCTAAGTAAGGGGTACCAAAAACATCTAGATATGGCAACCAGCATTCTACATCTCAAAGATCTAAAAATTTAGATCTAGAAACTCAGAGCACCATGAGGCAACACAGTGCGGAAGGGGTTTGGGCGGAGGTTCTAGCCTTGGATGTGCCATTGATTTATTGTGTAATCTCAGACGAGTACTTTTCCTTTCTATGCACTTTAATTTAATTCTCACTAAAATGAGGATCACAGGGCTTCAAAGAATTCAGAGAATAAAACGTTCATAGATACTGAAAGTGCTAAAAGAGCCATAAAAAGGTCTGTTATTATCATCATGACAAATGGTGCTGATTTCTCCCCAAAGCAATGGTTTTCATTTTCTTCTTGTGGGCTAGGTTGAGAATAAACTAAGAGTTCAAATGGGGTTATCTGCCATCTTACTCCAGGGCTGAGAGATCACCAAACCTCCTTTCACCTAATATTCAGGTGGCTTCTTGAAGTCAACGCTTCCCCATCCCTCGCTGCCAGCAGCCAGGAGGACTACCAGCTCAAGACTTGCCTTCTGGAAGATACACTGCACATTGTAGACATGGAGGGCAGGTGGGGACACTGATGTCAACTTAAAGACCCCTAGGGGGTCCTCCTTTAAGTATATGAAAACCTTGATTTACACAAAATAATGTCTTAATTCTTAGGAGACAGGATCATTATCTAGTTCTCCTGACTCCCCCACCCCCGACCCAATGCCCTTTCTACTAAAGAGTGCCTACAAATGTATGATTATTTTTTCCTGATGATTTTGATTTTTAAAAATTCAATTTTACGGGGCAGTTAGGTGGCACAGTGGATAGAGCACCAGCCCTGAATTCAGGAGGACCCGAGTTCAAATTTGGTCTCAGACACTTAATACTTCCTAGCTGTGTGACCCTGGGCAAGTCACTTAACTCCAGCCTCAGAAAAAGAAAAAAAAAATTCAATTTTATTTGATTTTTAGTTCTGAATTTTTTTCCTCCCCACTATTACTCATCCATTAGGGAGGAAAGAAAAACAAAACTTAAGAATATGTAAAATCCTGCAAAAAACCCTCTCCCATTAGCCATGTTTCCAGCCCTCTCTCCACCACTAACAAAAAAAAAAAAAAAAGAAAGAAAGAAAATATGCCTCCATCAGCCCTCTGAGTCCATCAGGTCTGTCTTTCGAGGTGGACAACATGTTTCATCATGAGTCCTTTGGAATTATTTGATCATTATGTTGATCGGGGGTTGCTAAATCTTTCACGGTGATTATCTTAAAATATTGCTATTATTAAGTACATTGTTTTCCTGGTTCTTCTCACTTCACTTTATGTGCTTTCATACAAATCTTCCCAAGTTTCTCTGAAACTCTCTCCTTCATCACTTCTTATTAGTAGCACAATAGTATTCCATTCATTCATATACCTTAACTTGTTCAGTCATTTCACTGTTGACAGAGATTTCCTCAGTTTCCAATTCTTTGCCACCACAAAAAGTTGCTAAAAATATTTTTGTACAAATGGGTCCTTTTCCTTTTTCTTCGATTTCTTTGGGGTATAGACCTAGTAGTAGTACTGAAAATGTATACACAGTCTAATAGCTTTTTGAATATAGTTCCAGATTGTTCTGGATCAGTTTACAGCTCTTCCAACAGTGTGTTAGGTGGGCCTGTCCTCTTATTGCCCCTCCAGCATTTGTCATTTTTCTTTTCTATTATTTTAGCTATTTTTTTTTTAACCAGACCCAGCTGTGATTTCATTGGTATAGAGAACTCTTGGTAAGAACAGCTCCTCCTCTGCAATTTATGGTCTTAGAGACTTGGGAGGAGGATGAGAGGAAGGTTAAATGACTTGCCTAACACCAACACAGCAAGTATTGGATACTCCAGCCAAGGTGGTCTTGACTCTGAGGGAGGCTCTCTCACTGCTTCTCAACAGATGCTAAACTAGGTTGTTGGAAGCCCTTGCACTTGATCCCTTGAGGCTGACCTAACCATACTCTCTTTTTTCCCTCCTACTAGGGAAAGAGTAATTGTTGGGGAGGAATAGCTTCACAGAGAAATTTGGGCGCCAAGCACTGGCAGCTTCTGCTCTCAGGAAGCTTATAATCTACTGGGGGGACAGACAACACACAAAAGGAAGCTGGCAAGCTGGGAGGAAAGGTCCTTGGGGAAGGAGACCAGTCTTTGTAATGCTCAAAACCAATGATCCCATGCACTTTACAGAGCTCCTTGCCACACACACAGCAGCCATCTCACCTCTCCAGGCTTTATGGAGCAAACAGGTCTTAGAGGTGATGTCTGGCAGATGGTGAGTGGAGCACTTAAAGCCAGCAGTGAAAGCAGTGGGCCCTGTGAGAGAACGCTGCATCTAGAATCAGAGGGACTGGGTTTGAGGCTGGACTCTTGTCAAATACTAGCTGTATAGGCAAGTCACTTCTTCAGCCTCTTTTTTCCATCTGTAAAATGGGCAACTGGAAGCCTGGATTCCAAAGCTGCTTCTGACATAGTGGCTGTGCGATCCTGCTTCCAGGTAGCTCTCTAAGGCTGTTTGTTACAGATAAGGGTAGGGTAGTAGAGAATTCTCAGATGGTAAATTTCCTATGTCACACAGCAATGGAATCCCAGGTTGGGGTCTTCCTGCCCCTACTCCACAGCCATTGGAAAAAAATGTTTTTAATCCCTATTGCATAGAAGACCAAAAGGGATGATATGGAGAGCCTTTGAAATCTTAAGCTGCTATAGAGATGTCAGTTAATGGCTGTTAATTACAAGCTTGGTGCTTTCTCCTCAACTCTACCCTGCTACAGCTTTTCTATAGCTTTCACCTCCTAAGAGGATGTACACTTGAGTTGGAAAACTTAGGCCTGAGTTCTGCTTTGTCCTAATGTTGCTTTCTAAGTATGAGCATATTGTCTGAGCTTTGACTGACTTCTCTAAAATGGGGTCAAGATCCTCACACTGCTGACCTCCGGGTCCGTGGTTTATGCCAGCAATGGTCTTTGAGATCTGTGGCTGGTGTTCCCCTCCCCCCCCCCCCGCCGGCTTCCCTTGCAGGGGCTGCTGCCATGCCAGGATTTGCTACCCATCCACACCGTCTGTCCCCTAGGCTCACGGGAAAAGAAAAGCGAGTTGGTGGCTTTGACCTCATGTGGAATGATGGACCAGTGAGCAGAGAAGAGGGCATCGACATATCAGGGACTGGGTACTTTGTGGCCAACACCAACCTGGGTACGTGGGGCTTTCTCAGAGGGTGGTATTCCCAGTCTGGTCTGGTCTGGGGACAGTGGGGAGGCGAGTGTGACAAACCACTGGATTTGGGCATTTCTTCTCCATCAGTCATGAGCTCTCTGTACACACGTGTGTCTTTAGAAAACATTTGGTGAAGACCAGAAATGTTCTTATTTTGTACTTTTCTTCTTGAGTTCCCCTTCCGCTAGGTTCTTTGTCCTGGGACCCTATCTAGCCCTGCTCTGAGACCCTTTGTAGCAGTCCTCCCAAACCCAAGGCCACATCAAACTGCCAGCTTTTTTCTTCATTCTAAATTCTTTAAAGTAGGAATGTCTCCATGTGTTTCCAGTCAGGTGAAGTCTAAAAAGGGAGAGATCATGAAGATTAGGACACCCAACGAAGGCTTCTTGGAGATGTTTAGACTGGTTCATTGGGTCTGGGTGGGGTTTCCTTTTGTGCCTGGGATGGGGCAAACGTGAAATAAAGGGTAATGTAAATGATCTGGAGCACAGGCCCTTGGATGGAAGGAGTGTGAGAAAAGGCCCACTAGGGACCTTTAAAACCAGGTAAGAGTTTGAACTGGATTTGGTGTCAACAGCTCACCCTTACTTTTCGATGCACTTTCTTGGAAATTGCCTTTTGAGGACAGTATCGGTCTTGGTCCCAGGACACATTAGGCCTGTTGGCTCATCAATCAGATGTGCGTGGTAATGATTACACTCTACCCTGGAGAGTTTATGAAGTGTGCCTATAAACTTTTAAGTACTATATTTCCATTTGACAGAGAACACTGAGGCTTGCCCACAGCCATGCTCTTCTCTTTACCAACTCTTAAGTCTTGCCCATTTTTGCTTTTATTTCAGGCTGCAATAACGATAGAAAGAAACAGCTGAAACAGCTCTTCCGTTCATTTCACAACCGGAAGAAAGTTACCGGAAATTGAGCCCAAACAGGTGCCCAGTGACCCCTCCCAACTTTGAAGCAGTGCCTCCAGTTTCTCTTAGGCCTGCCAACAGTTTTGCTGGCTCAGCATGTCACCGACCATCAGCCTCTGGACTTGCTGGCTCCAAGGAGCACTGCCGGTGAAGCGTGCTTAGGAGAAGTGCCAGTCTGGGAAACTGGATGGGTTGTGACCTTGACAGGGGTTAGTCTGTGATCAGGAACTAAGGATTTGACCTATAGAGAGAAATTCAGCAAGCCTCACAGCCTTAAAGAGAACTTTTCTTAATAAAAACAAATCGTCATTTGACTTGTTTCTGATCTGGCTAGGATTTGTTGGCTGATGTGCTGGACATCACTTGTATGTACTCACAAGACATTCTTCCCCGTTCCAGGCAGACAGTCAAGATGTCCCCCATTTTAGAAAAGTGGGAAACGCTCTGGGATGGCAAGGGAGTCACCGCTTCCATCAGGTTGCCAAGGTGTGAATTCAGAGTTAGAAGACTTCAGTTATAGGACTAGGTCCAGCTTTAGGTAAAAGAACTCAGATAAACCACTTAAACTCATTTCCTCATACACATGGACCACACGTGACTTCACTGGTGTCAGCAACTCCCATCTGTTTAGGAAAGTCCCTCTCCTAATACAGCATGACTACCTGGCAGCTCCTTCATGGTCTGAGGGGTTTGCCTGGCACCTTGAAAGAATAACTGACTTGCCCAGTCTCAGCCGTCATGGATTAGAAGTGCAGCAGGACCCCAGGTTTTCCTAACTTCTAAGGTCAGCTCTTTATTTAATGTTAGGCTACTTCTTTTCACATCTACCCAGTGAGGTCAACAATCAACTACTTATTACACTCTAAGGCAAAGCAGTCCTACTTATAACACATACCGGCTATGTGACCCCGAGCATGTCATTTATTCAATCACCACTTCATGCCCTTACATATGTGAAGCACTGATTAATACATGTTGGGGACTGAAGTACTATCAGTGATACAATCCCTCCTGAGGAGTTAAGTTACAAAATAGTAATTGATTTTTATTGCAAAAGTTGTTTCATTACAATCATCACAGATCCAGACCAAAGGAAAAAAAATTGTTCAAAGGGTTAGGGATAAGATCAGTCTCTTGTCTCAAGTTCTTTAATAGCCCAAAGGGAGATCCAAGAATGTAGATTGCAATATAACATGAACCCAAAAGCTTTGAGGGGCTGAGAAAGGACTAATTAAGTAAAGTCCATGAAAGAAATATCAAAACTGCTAGAGATAAGGAAAGGTTTCATATAGAGGTCATGCTTATGATCCAAAAACAAAGTATCACCTACCCTTTCTGAAAAGTGTTTCCTTCTCCTCTATAAAAGAGCAAAGTCATCCAATGTACCTATGCTAATGGACTTGCTAACTTTAAAGGCCAGTTTTAATCTCCTTTCTTCATGGATAATACTGTAGCATCAGCTTTCCAGAATACATTTTATAAATCCTGGCATAAATACATTTATATAGTTTTAAAGTTTGTAAAGCACTTTCTTCACAACCTTGTAAGGAAGACAGTTGAAGTATCACTATCTTACAGAAAAGGAAATTAAAGGAAGTGACTGGTTCAGAGTCCCACTCCTACCAGTAGAAGGCCAAGCATCTGACTCAAGGTCAGGGGCACACACTCTAGCACAGCCAATAATGATGTTAGAGTGGGGAAAATGGAGCCTAAGTGAGAAGGGTAAGGTCCCAACTAGGAGTCATAAGAGATCAGTGCAACTATGGCATTATTCAGTATCAAGAGCCACTAGCTGCATTCCAGGCCTTGCGTCTTTCCTTCCTACCTTCCCAATCTGGCTTAATAGAAATCCACAATTCAGCTTCTCTAATTGTACATTCCTACATGATTATTATAGCACACATTTTTCTTTTTCAAAGTGATCTCATATTTGAGGTGCAATAGTTCACATGCAAAGTAAATAATCTCTAACAATGGGATACCACTGATCACACTGACTAGTAAGACTGCAAAAGAGTATACCATTTGCAAACACTGGAAATTGTTTCAAGCATAACAAACACATCACAGACACTGGAGATTAATTCCATTTGGGGCCTTTATTCTGCTCAGGTTTTTTTGTTTGTTTTATGGCTCTTTAAAAATTAATTTGGTATAATCATGAGGTATTTCCACTTCAAAGAACAGGTTCTGGGAAATTCCATGAAGCTACAGTACTATAGACAGAGAAATGTTCAATAGTAAATGTTCCTTAAGCCGGAGATTACTGAAGGAACAACTGCTGGAGCAATTCTTTTTGCCTAAGATTGACACAAAGCCTCAGTTTGATCTATGAGGTATTAACAAGAATCTATTAGAAACTCTGATGTAATCAGAACTCAAAAAGGACTGAAAAGAGGGAGCTGTGTTGGGAAATGTGAACTCTGTCTTTAGAACTAGTTGCATGAA